>NW_019942656.1:399454-404454 GCF_002910315.2 Salvelinus sp. IW2-2015 | reverse complement strand
TAATCAGCCAGCGGAAATGGGATACAGGGGACACAACAGGGGATCTGTGTGTGTGTGTGTGTGTGTGTGTGTGTGTGGTGTGTGTGTGTGTGTGTTGTGTGGTGTGTGTGTGTGTGTGTGTGTTTCTTCTAGGAGAAACATTATTAGCGTTCCCGGCTAGTCGGTCGCTCGGTCGGTAGTGTTCCTCATTATCAGTAACGTCTCTGTCTACTACAGCTCAGTAATACCTCTACACATGCAGGCACGCACACATTTAGTTCAAACTTGTTTTATTTATGTGGCAAATCCATATGGAAACTTCCTGCAGGCCAGACCCACACAGACTATTGGCAAAGACCATCTTTAACAGTTCAGACCCAATCCGTCCCTAGGCTTAGATGAGTGAACACAGCGTTTCAGAGGGATTCATTAGACGAGAAGAGAAGATGAAAGACCGGTGAAGTCATGACATGGCCAAAGGTGAGACAAATCAACCCAGATCCACTTTAAGTCAATGCTTTGTGTGTTAATACGGCTCTAAACCGTTCTTCATCCTCTAAAGATCAAAGAGATGCAGAAAGGATCTCCTAATTGTAGCTGAAGTCCTCTGAAGTAGACATTATTGCAACAATAGCATGCCACCCAGGTGTTTTTGGGATGGCTGGTAGGCCTCAAAGAATGAACTGAGAAACACCACACTGGAGAATCTCAAGCAGTACATTTCAGGGGTGACAGAACTCTGGGGATAGCGACGCTAAGCTAGCTATGAGTATCTGCCACCTGCTACATACGTATCATTGAAATTCATTACGCATATATTACAATTACTAYATATTACTAAATTACAATTATTATATATTACAATTACTATATATTACTATATTACACTGTTACAATTACTATATATTACCCTGTTACAATTACTTTACATTACTATATTACAATTATTATATATTACAATTATTATATATTACTATATTACAATTATTATATATTACCCTGTTACAATTACTTTACATTACTATATTACAATTATTGTATATTTCAATTACTATATATTACTATATTACAATTACTATATATTACTGTATTACAATTACTATATATTACTATTTTACAATTACTTTATATTACTATATTACAATTACTATATATTACAATGTTACAATTACTTTCATGTACTTTGAAAAGTGAGCCGGTGATTTGAATGCAAAAGCGTGCAAAGACGACACAGATTGCAGACGAAAAGTAGCCTAATGACAGTACAGTACATAATCGAAAAGTAGCCTAATGACAGTACTGTACATAATCGTTTTCTGTTCATTGAAATGCTACATGAACAGACGAACAAAACGAGGCGTGATTTGTGGAACCTTCGACACACGTCTACGGTCTCCTTGGAGACGTACGGTTGCTGAATCAAAGCGTTGTTGTTTTTTGTTGTTTCACAACTGGCTTCCATTTCCAAGAACAATCTCTGTCCCCCGCTGAAGTTTTCATGTGAACAAGTAATTAACAAAGTGAGACGCTGTAGGCTGGATAGGCGACTCAGAAGTTCGACACAGAGACACAGCTGAATATAGATAACTCCTGCAACTAACTTGGAATACAAAAACAACGTGGCTCAAATACGGTGATCGGTTTTTGCAGTTTCCCAAGAAAACAAGGGTTTAAAGTAAATTCAGTAGAATACACTCATCTTCCTTACAGGCTTTAATGGCTCAGGGCAGAGTTTCCCCCAAGATGAGTGAGAAACCACTGTTGAGACATGCGTGATTCTCTGGGGACCGTGGCAGGAGGCTACCACGTCAACAATTCCTTTTCGTTTAGTCTGTACATGGACCACAAGACTATTTCAAAGCTTAAAATACAACATAAGGATATCTTTACTGTCTTTAAATTCCACTTACATGGAAATGAATCATGTTCACAGAACAAAGTTGTGTTCTTGTGGTGGAGCACAGTATAGTAAAGTTTGGGAGCCATGGCTCAGAGGTTACACATGAATGACTTCCCTGTGAGGGCCACATGGCTCAGAGGTTGGAACTGACAAGTGACTCCCCAGAGAGTCAGAATGACGCAGTGCTCTGACACTTTCTGGGGGAAAAACCACTTCCAGTTCTACTCATTGGAACAATAACATTTGAAATAGTGTGTCGTTTCAATTTGAGAGTCTGATAATCATAGACTCTGCATGCTGCAGTATAAAACAGAACTGAACTGAGGACTGTCACAAATGGAGAGACGGGAAGAAACTGAGAGATAGTGTGTGAAAAGAAAGTGACGGAGAGAGAGAGGGAGATAGAGAGAGGGAGATAAAAGAGAGAGAGAAATATGTACTGCTTTGATTCCAAATAACAGAACTCACATGACCCCATTCTTTAAAACATTTTTTTTAAATAATTAAGTATTTACATGTTCAGATGAGTTACTTTAACCTGCAGGATACACATGAAAGGCAGCAACACAAAATGAACCCCACTTAATCTTCCACCAAAAAGCTATTTCTTATGGAGTACGGCGGGGTTATGGTGTGAGACCAGGCTCAGTGTGTGAACGTTTTAGAGGTGTTGGCCGTGTGATGTGGAAGGAGAAGGGAAAAGCAGCAGGGAGCTATATTTCTCTGTATCAGAGTGAGTGTGTGTGTGTGTGTGTGTGCAGGATGTCACTGTTCTTATTATTCAGATGAATAAGCTGTGTCAGCACCACCTGCCAGGAGAGATGTACACACACACACACACACACACACACACACACACACACACACACACACACACATTGGCACAGATAGGCAGCGAGAACACCTCTTATTCAAGGTTGACACCACCCAGATTATTACATTGAGCTGCTCTACGTGACAAACTGCTGACTGTCATAGAACAGCTGAGAGATACAACGCTGTCATATTAATATGACAGAGATGGAAGCTGGGGGTTCATGATATAAAGTGCAGGAAGATGACAGTTACAGCAGGGAATGTGTTTAAACTCCTGGCACTGAGGAGGACATGTCAGTCAGATGAGCAATACAGTAGACATAAAGATGATTATAGCTTTTAGAGTGAGAGAGGTGTTGAAAGAATGACAAAGAGGAGAGAGGAGAGGGGAGGAGGTGAAATGGAGAGGAGAGGAGAAGGGAGGAAATAGAGACAAAGAGAAGGGAGGAGAGGAGAGGGGAGGAAATAGAGAGGAGTCTGAATTAATCCTAGATCGCTGCATGCTGCGTATAAAACAGAACTGAACTGAGGGACTGTCAAAATGGAGAGACGGGAAGAAACTGAGAGATAGTGTGTGAAAGAAAGTGACGGGAGAGAGAGGGAGACTGAGATGTTAGGGGGAGATAAGAGAGAGAGAGAAATATTGTTAGCTTTTGTTTTGTAGTTGCGAAATAACGAATCCAGCATGACCATTCTTTAAAACATTTTTTTTTAATAATTAAGTATTTACATGTTCAGATGAGTTACTTTTAAACCTGCGCGATACCATGAAAGGCAGCAACACACAAATGCAACCCACTTAATCTTCATACCACAAAGCTATTTCTTATGGAAGTCGGGCGGGTTAGGTTGAGACCAGGCTGCAGTGTAGTGGAGCGTTTAGAGGTGTTGGCGTGTGATGTGGAGGAGAGGGAAAAGCAGCAGGGAGCTATATTTCTCTGTACTCAGCAGTGAGTGGTGTGTGTGTGTGTGTGTGCAGGATTCACTGTTCTTATTATTAGATGATATAAGCTGTGTCAGCACTCAGACTTGCGCCGGAGAGATGTACACACACACACACCACACACACCACAACACAACACACACACACACACATGCCCAGCACACACACGCTCACACAACCCAGACTTAAGGACAAGACACACCAACCGCACTCTTCTTGCCAGAGCAGTCAGCAGTAAAGATCACCCAAGTTAAAGTTGAGGTGCTGACACTCCCTGCTGTGTGAAGTTTGTGTGTAAACCCTTTCTGACTATGCAGCCAAACAACAACTGCTCATTTATTGTATTTCTCTTCTTTGTCTAAAGACACACACACACACAGCAATCCACACACACACACACGACACCACACATCCACACATAGGTCACAACACACACAACACACACGACCCACACACACACACACTGACCATCACATCATCACACTGTTGGAACATTCTGAACATCTAGTTAAAGGAGTGACTGGAATCAGTTGTTTGGGTGTTGCTTGATGAACGGTGTGGTGCGTACATCACCCCAGAAGGAGTAAAGCAGTGTGACATATGAACGTGGTGATGGTCGGATACAGGTACGCTGTACCTTGAGCTGGCCATGGTTGTGACACTTCAGACTGGCAAAAGAAGCTCTGGTTTGAGTGCACTTGACAAACACTATTAACATAACCTATCAGGGCAGAAAGATCATACTGACTTTTGGCAAATCTCGCTCGGATCTGAGTCTGTCCTCAGTGATGCATAGCGGGTAAAGCACTCTCTCTTCACTTTCACTCTCCTATTGCTGTAACACACTGGGCTAGGCATTCATCGTGATACTATACATATTCTAATGTTATGAGAGAGGACAGAGGAGAGAGAGCCGAGAGCAGGATGGAGGGGAGGTGGGCGGAGAAGGGAGAGGAGAGAGAGGGAGAGGGAGAAACAGAGGGAGAAAGAGAGAGAGTGGGGGAGAGGGAGAGAGAGAGAGGGGGAGGGAGAGAGAGGTGGGGAGGGAGAACAGGGGGAGAAAGAGAGATAGAGAGGGAGAGGGATAGAGAGAGAGAGAGGTGGAGGGAGGGAGAGAGAGAGAGAGGGAGATAATTAGAGAGAGCGGATGAGAGAGGAAGAGAGTAGAGGGAGTGATGGGAAGGAGATAGGGGGAGATAGAGATGGGAGGCGAGAGAGAGGGAGAGTGAGAGAGAGAGGAGAGAAGAGAGAGAGGGGTGTGGAGAGAGGGAGAGAGAGAGAGAAAGAAAGAGAGGGAGGGAGCAGCGAGTAAGAGAGGGAGGGGGAGGGAGAGGGGGAGAGTGAGAGAGAGAGGGAGAGAGG
>NW_019942656.1:386499-399429 GCF_002910315.2 Salvelinus sp. IW2-2015 | reverse complement strand
CCAAAGAGGACGGGAGGAAGAGGGGAGGGAAAATGAAGCAGACAAAGAAGGATCTTAACAGGGAGGAAGAGCGCTAAGAGAGGCGTGAATAGATGACAAGGAAAGTAAGGGAGGAGAGGAGAGGGGAAGGAAAATAGAGACAAAGACGATAAGGGAGGAGAGGAGTCGGGGGGAGAGAAATAAGAGCAAGAGCGAGGAGGAAGAGGAGAGGGCGCCCGTGAAAATGGCTATGAGACAAAGAGAGAGGGAGGAGAGGCAGGCGAGGGTGACGGTAATAGAGCAAAGAGAAGGCGCACTCGTAGAGAAGTTGGAGTAAGGAAATAGAGACAAAGAGAAGGGAGGAGAGGAGCCGGGAGGAAAGAGAGCAGAAGAGAATGGAGAGGAGGGAGCAGGGGCAGGGAGAATAGAGTACAAGAGAGAAGGTGAGGAGAGGGCCTTAAGGGGAGGATATAGAGATAAAGAGAAGTGAGGAGGAGGAGGGGGGATGGACAAATTAGAGTGACTAAAGAGAAGGGAGGGAGAGGTAGGGGGGAGGAAATAGAGACAAAGAGAAGGAGATGAGAGAAGAAGGGGGGAGGAAACTACAAGACCAAAAGTAGAAGGGGGGGAAGCGCAACAGTACGAAGATCACAAAGACGCATAAGAGAGCATAGGGCAGGGTGTAGTAATTATCTAAGTACAAATATTTTCAAGTCGACTTATAGGTATTGGTTTTAACAGTTTGACTTTCCTCTACATTCCCTAGAAAGAAAAAGA
This sequence comes from Salvelinus sp. IW2-2015, assembly GCF_002910315.2. Taxonomy (NCBI): domain Eukaryota; kingdom Metazoa; phylum Chordata; class Actinopteri; order Salmoniformes; family Salmonidae; genus Salvelinus; species Salvelinus sp. IW2-2015. Next base: position 398,673 of record NW_019942656.1, on the reverse strand, counting down.
ACACACTCACATACCTTTACACCTCACAGAGCCTGGTATCAAATCATACACCAACCGTGGGCCCCGATCACAACAAATTGGCTTTTTGAGAGTAAAAGAGAGGTGACCAGAGGATCAACGTAGAGGAGAGAAAGGCAGGTGACTGACGAGACGAGAGAAAAGGGGTGAGAGGCCAGAAAGACGAAAGGGGGACTGGCAGAAGGCCAGCACGAGAAACGAAGGGTGGACGGCCAGAGAAAAAAGGGACGTAGGCCAGAGAGCCAAGGGACGTGAGGCACAACAGAGAAAAAGGGGGGTGAAGAGATACCTAACACGAGAGAAAGGGGTCAGGCTCAAGGAGATAGGGCATTCAGCCAAGAGAAAGGGCGAAGAGAAGCAGAGAGAAAGGGTGGAGAGGCACAGCAAGAGAAGAAAGGCGTGAGAGGCCAGAGAGACCAAGGCGTGACGAGGCCAGAGAGAACGGGACGTGAGCATGAGAGAAAGGGTGAGACATGCCAGAGAGAAAGGGACGACACGAAAGAAGATCGAGGTAGGCCAAACGAGGAGAAAGGGGACGATGAGGCAGAGAGAAAGTGGCCGTGATCCGGGAGGGCTGAGCCAGAGAGAAAGGGGTGCATGCCAGAGAGAAAGGGACGTGAAGGCCAGAGAGATAAAGGGGCGTGAGGCCAGAGCATGAAAGGGGTGAGAGGAGAGACATGATAAGAAAGAGACGAGAGTGGCTAGAGATAAAGAGAAGGAGAATGAAAGAGTTAGGGAGTAGCAGTGAGAAGCACAGAGAGAGTGAGAAAGAAAGAGAGGGAGAGAGCAAGGGAGGGAGGGATGTGAGAGAGAGAGAGAGAAAGAACGAGAGGGAGGAGGAGGAGGGAGGGAGAGAGGGAGAGAGAGACACGCATTGAGTAAATCAGAGGTGGAGAGGGAGAGATTGAGATAGAGAGGAAGGGAGAGAGAGAGAGGGAGACTGAGGGATAGAGGGGGACAGACACGCATCGAGTAAACCAATGTTTGTTTCTTAAATTAACATGTTGTCCCAGTTACCCTAAACACACATAGTAGTGAAACACTTAGCCAAGCTTAGTAATCTAAGTGGTATGTGTGCTACAGAGGGAAAAACTGCACCGTAGTAGGAGTGTTCTGTAGCCTGTGCTAGAGAACGGTATGGGGTTGTTTTGTGAGTAGTGTGTTATCTGAGCTGTGTAGAAAACTCTTGCGAATGGCAACACTTTCTCTGGACTCACACCTGAACGAACACACACATTAAGACAGACGCACACCGTTCCTTTAATTACACACCACTCCAACCACCGCCAGACTCCAGACGGCGAGGCGTTTTGCTACATGGTGTATCTACTCAGGTGAGATAGAGTAGGGCTGATTAACTTCATCCACAGCCCTTTTCAGGAGCAGCCGTCTAGGGCCCAGGATTATATCCAACACCACATTGTGCCGATATCTGCGGCCTTTACCTTGAATGCATTCTCTGAAAACGCGGTTACGATTCCTTATAAAGCTGCATTGTTTGCAAGGATGATCTGATTGGATACCGGCTCAGGCAGGCAAATCTCCACACTGACAGGTTTTGTCTGAGGTGGTTGTGTCTAAGAGAGAAGAATGTCTCCGAAACTGTTTCAGATGTCTGAACCTACAGGTTTCACTAGCCACACAAAATCTGTTTTGTTCATCTGAAACAGGCCAGTGTCCTTGACAGCTTTGATTAAATGAGTGTGGTGTCTCTCCAGGGTTATCTGGGACCATCCAGAGTCGGGAGAGTGACAGTGTTTAATGGCTCGCAAATATCTTTCGGCTTAAACACACTTTCCCCTTCTCTCATCCCCTTTCCCTCTCTCTCTCTCTCGCTCTCTCATTCAATATCTCTGGTTCTCTGTCTTTCGCTCCCTTCAGTCTCTCCCTGTCACACACACACAATCAGAGACCCCACATTCTCACACACATAGCGACTTACATAACACCACTGTTTACGTAAAGTGTATCCTATCTGTCCCTTGTCATAACACACAGCTACTGGCCTATGGCCTAGTGGAACCCACGAAGCCTGTGGGGTTACGTCTGTCTGTCAGTTAGCAGAGCCAAGCCAGGCTTACCCTGCCAGTCTTTCTCTGCTGTGCTCCCCTGCTGCTCTGTCCTCTCCTCTCCTCCTATAAAGTCATCACGTCCTCCATCACCTCACAGAGAGGTTGAACACTGCATAGGACATGAAGTAGAAGCATCAGCTGGAGAGCAATTACCTACCAACATGCCACATGTCAGGAAATCCTCTCTCTCTTCCTCGCCTTCACTCTGTCTCCCCCCTTTCCCTTTCTCTGCCTCGTCCCTTTCTCTCTGCCTCTCTCTCTCTCTTTCACGCTTCTCTTCTCTTCACGTTCTCTGTCTTCTTCCTTCTATGTTCTCTCTCTCTCACGTCTCTCTCTCTTTCTCCTCTCTCTCTCACTCTCACGTTTCTCTGTCTCTCTCTCTCTCTCTCTCTCTCTCTCTCTCTTCTCTCTCGTCTCTCTCTCTCACGTTCTTCTGTCTCTTTCTCTAATGTCTCTCTCTGTCACGTTCTCTCCTCTCTTTCTCGCTTTCTCTCTGTCTCTCTCTCTCTCTCTCTCACTTCTCGTCTCTCTTTCCTTTGTCTCCTCTTACGTTCTCTCTCTCCTTCTCAAACTTCTCTCTCTCTTTCTTCTCTTCTCTTCACATTCTCTCTCTCTTTCACTCTTTCTCTCATGTTTCTCTCTCTCTTTCTCTCTCACATCACCTGGGCTGGATTCAATCCGTATCACAGAAGATCCGCATTAAAATGTAAAGGTAGTTTTCGTTGGTGTAACAGGAAAATCGGGCTACTGAGAACCACGGAGGTTGTGAGTTCAACATCCCAGGTGAGGAAATGTTGACTAAATAATCGCTGTATAAATAAACATACCCGTGTAATCATGTATATCAAAGGGTGTCTGCGAACGGCACACCGCACTAAACGACTTGTTTGCATCGTGAACATTTTTATCCACATGTGAAATATCATCACATGTGAAGTGTTCCAAAACTACATGTGAAATAACATTTTCATGTGATTTTTCCAACATGTGAAATCTTGTGGGTTTTTAACGTAAAGGGCAGTGTTTACCATGATTCAGTCTCTGTGAATGCTGGAACATTATCGTTACATTTCAATCCAGCCCAACACATCAAAACTGACCGCCAACAACACGAACTCCAGCCCCAACAATCCAGAACAAAAACATCAGCCACAAGACCACAACAACATTACCAAAATCCAGCCAAAACATCAGCCCAACAATCCAGCCAAACAAACCAGCCCAACAACAACAACAATCCAGCCAACAAAATCAGCCAACAAAACAATTCCAGGCCCCAACAACGAATCCAAGCCCAACAACAAACACACACAATGGCAACAACAACCAGCCAACAAATCCACAACAATCCAGACGCCACAAACCAACAATTCCAGCCCAACAAGACAGCCAACAACTCCAAGCCACAACAAAACCAAGCCCCAAAAAACAATCACAACAAACAATCCAGCCCAACACAACCAAACACAATTCCAGCCCCAACAACAATCCACGCGCCCAACAACAAATTCCAGCCCAACAACAAATCCAGCCCAAACAACAATCCAGCCCAACAACAGCAACAACAACATCCAGCCCAACAACAATCCAGCCCCACAACCAAATCCAGCACCAACAACCATCCAATGCAACCAACAACGATCCAGCCCAACCCAACAAGATCCAGCCCCAACAAAAACCATTCCAGCCCAACAAACAGATTCCAGCCCAACAAACAAATCCAAGGCCCAAACAACACAGTCCAGGCCCAACAACCAAATCCCAGCCCATACAACATATCCAGCCTACTAGACACAATCCAGCCCAACAACGATCCAGCCCAACAACAAACCAGCCCAACAACAATCCCAGCCCAACAACAAATCCAGCCCAACAACGATCCAGCCCAACAACGATCCAAGCCCAACAACGATCCAGCCCAACACGATCCAGCCCACAACAATCCAGCCCAAACAACAATCCAGCCCAACACGATCCATCCCACAACATCCAGCCCAAACAACAATCCAGCCCAACAACAATCCAGCCCAACAACAATCCAGCCCAACAACAATCCAGCCCAACAACAATCCAGCCCAACAACAACAACAATCCAGCGATAACCCGGCTCTTACATTATACCTCGGCGATACGGATTGAATCCAGCCCTTAGTTCCAGGCAGAGGTAAGGAATTGCAGTCTGATGGGGTCCAGATGTGCCTTTCAAAACCACAGAAGAACAAAACAATCTGCTTTGATACTCATAAGCACACACACACAGACACACACACACACACAGGTGGGGGGGGGGCTCTTTCACAAAGCCTGCTGATTAAACAGCGTAAGAGGACGGCTGATAGTATGACAGCACAATAAAATGGACAGCCAGGTTACTCTCGCGAGTAATCACACACTCACACATTCTCAGGTTATTTTCATGTGAATAGCAATATTTATTTGGATCCCAAAAGAATAACCTACATATTCTAGAGGTTGTGAGTTATAACTGTACATACAGCGATACAGTACATCAAAAATAAATACAATATAAAACAGACCATGCCTGTCACTCATCCTACAGAACTATCCTCCAGACCCGTCTCATCCCTCCTTCTGATGCTATCCTTCATAGCACGCCTTCATCTGAGTTATTTACCCAGCTCATTCTGCATTCATGTACTGTATATCATTTGGTAAAATGTGTGACTATAATTCACTTTTGTGTGGTTTTCGGGTCTGTGGGACCCATTTTCAATGTTTAGTAAAATAATATTTTTACAATTAATACTTTTTTCAACCTGAGACTCATTGGCTAATTTTCTGTGAAGAACATGTAAAATAACACATTTTCATTGAGTGCACACTGTGCACCCCCCTACACATTTATATTACATATGTGGTGTTTGGGTCCCGAGGTAAATAAAAGTGTGGAAAAGTGTGTGTGTAGGTGAAAACAAGTTCAAAKGAAACAAAACGGTTTGATGTGTGCCTTCACTCTGCCTTCCTCCTCCCTGGGCCTGCTGTTTCAACATAACACCAAGAACCTGTCTGTCTCCCTGCCTGTCTGCCTGTCTCCCGCTTTTCTCGCACTCTTTACCGTTTGTAGTGAGTGAAACTACACAATGTCTTGCAGGAGCCTGCACAATGTTTTTACAATACATTATTTTGATACATTGTAAAGAATGTAGTATTTTCCCACATTCTACCCCAGCCAGGTGCAAATTGGGGGAGGGACACAACAAATAAATAGCTTTGCATGTGCAGCTCCATACCACAATCAATCAGCATGGCAAAAATCATCTCTGCTCAGAGGGCCTTAGACATCATTTTTGCAGAGAGAGAAGCTAATGTGGAAGGAGAGTCTTTCACTTTGGAAGATGAAGATTTTCCAGAATATGAGGATAATGGCTCCCTTCAGCAGCCAGCCCCAGGACCAGCCCTTCAGCAGCCAGCCCCAGGACCAGCCCCTTCGCACAGCACCAGTACCAGCCCTTCAGCAGCAGCCCAGGACAGCCCTTCAGCAGCCAGCCCCAGGACCAGCCCTTCAGCAGCCAGCCCCAGGACCAGCCCTTCAGCAGCCAGCCCCAGACCAGCCCCTCAGCACGCCAGCCCCAGTACCAGCCCGTCAGCAGACTGTGATGCTGCTTCATCAATATGCTGGAATAGAGGTGTATACAGGGAAGCCAGATGGAGGAGCCCCTGAGAAAGAACCAAGGGAGGCGGGTTGTCCTGGACGTGACACAGGGACTCCGTGGCCACAACATCACATGCGATAACTTCTTTACTCGCACAAGCTGGGACAGGAGCTCCCCAAGAGGAATCTGACGATGGTAGAAACAATGTGAAAAAACAAGCTCCCACCTCAGCTGTTGAATACATGGAACAGGCCTATCAATTCCTCTAGTGTTCATGGAGACACGTCCCAGTGTCCTACGTGCCAAAGAAAGGCAAAAATGTGGAATTTAATGAGTATGCTGCATAGGAATGGGAAAATTGTGGTCAGGAACATCATAAAACAGATATCATAATGGATTATAATGCCACAAAAGGAGGGGTGGACAATTTAGACAAGCTGGTGACTGGCTACAGCTGCAAAAGAAGAACCCTACGCTGGCCACTTGTGATATTCTTCAACATCTTGGACTCTCGGCGTACAATGCGTTTGTCATCTGGATGGCGTTGAACCCAGATTGGAACAGAGGGAAGCTTTAGAGGAGACGACTCTTTCTCGAGGAGCTGGGCAAGGCATTAGTAAGACCACAAATCCAGAGGAGAATTAATATCCCAACCACCCCAGCTTCTGCAGCCATCGTGAGGAAGATTCAGGAGGAGGACTGGTGCCCCATCCGCCCGACCCACAGAACCAACAACTCCAATACCAGAAGTAAGTGTGAGTGATGTTGTGTGAGTGATGTTGTGTGTGTGTGTGTGTGTGTGTGTGTGTGTGTGTGTGTGTGTGTGTGTGTGTGTGTGTGTGTGTGTGTGTGTGTGTGTGTGGTGTGTGTGTGTGTGTGTGTGTGTGTGTGTGTGTGTGTGTTGTGTGTGTGTGTTGTGTGTGTGTGTGTGTGTTTGACTCTCCTACCTGGCCTGATGTAACTATATAGTGAGTGAGTGAGATGTTAGTAAAATTCCTAACTAAGTGTTTTCATCATTCTAGATTGCAGCCGGTAGCAACAAGAAGAAGCCCTGCGATGTGTGTGGATCCAAGATGGACAGGAAGACACAATACACCTGCATCAAGTGCAAAAAATGAATTTGCAACACACACACAGTAAAACTCTGTTCCTCATGTGGTGTGTAGACTGACCTTAATTTGTGTTCAATGTGGCTCATTTATCATTTCCATAAAATACTGTACGTAAAATTTGTCTTTCCAATTTGTTCAGTTCAAAGCAATAAACATCATTAGTGATGAAAACCTTGTTTCATATATATGTTCAAGATAAACAGGATTTATTCCACCAATGTCTTGATGAAAACGAATAGCGTTTYTATTGATGAATGTAATCTAGCAGAGGTAAATGGCAAATATTAACCATGTATTATGTATATATTGCTTGTAATTGATATAAGTCAACATCTAAGTATTAAGTATTTTTAGGTAATTTGTCTTTGTTTGTTTGGCTTTAATTGTTTTAAAAACCCAATAATGTTGTTGGTCCAACAGACCCGTGAACATTGGGTGAATAACAAAAACATGAACACCACAAAAGGGTTAAAGTGTGTTTGATACAATATCCTKGAGCTGTAGTCCCAGAGCTGTAGACTAGTGGACAGGCTGTGCATATGCAGATAATGAGTCCGGTCTCTGGGTTGTCATGGAGATGTGTGTGTGGACGGGAGTCTGGTCTCTGGGTTGTCATGGGTGTGTGTGTGTGGACGGGAGTCTGGAATGGGCCATTATAATCATCTCAATTCACCCTTCACTAAGCCCCGCCCTAGAATGTGGGGCAACCAATCGCAGCGCTGCAATGGATAGCAACTGTTGCCGAGTCCGTCACTTCGGACTCACATTAGAAACACATGTAAGCCACTGAGGGCTAAGACAGACATTTTTCATCCAAAAACAAATTGCTTAAATGAGTAATTAATGGAGTATTAATTGAGTGTTTTTCAAATCCGATGATGAGTTAAAGAAGAATCCAGCCTAGCTGATGCAATTCTCCTGATTCTTGACCACTTTTTTTCTCCGGCCTCCATTGATTTAGTCACCCTAATTCTGGCCATCCTACAAGGGTAAAAACTCCAATAAGTTTTGAACAGATTAGGATAGAGGCATTAGGTTTAGGTTCTTAGATGGTTATCTACACTAGTGGTTCCCCAACTTTTTATAGTCCCGTACCCCTTCAAACATTCAACCTCCAGCTGCCTACCCCTCCAGCACCAGGGTCAGCGCACTCTCAATGTTGTTTTTTGCCATCATTGTAAGCCGTCCACACACACACTATACAATACATTTATTAAACATAAGAATGAGTGTGAGATTTTTGTCACAACCCGGCTCGTGGGAAGTGACAAAGAGCCCTTATAGGACCAGGGCACAAATAATAATATAATAATAATCAATAATTTTGCTCTTTATTTAACAATCTTACCTATAAAACCTTATCTGTTCATCGGAAATTGTGAATAACTCCCCACAGGTTAATGAGAAGSGTGTGCTTGAAAGGATGCACATAACTCTGCAATGKTGGGTTGTATTGGAGAGAGTCTCAGTCTTAAATCATTTTCMACACACAGTCTGTSCCTGTATTTAGTTTTCATGCTAGTGAGGGCCGAGGATCCACTCTCACATAGGTACGTGGTTGCAAAGGGCATCAGTGTCTTAACAGCGCGAAGTGCCAAGGCAGGAAACTCTGAACGCAGCCCAATCCAGAAATCTGTCAGTGGCTTCTGAATAAATTCAATTTTCACAGAACCTCTTGTTGCAAATTCGATGAGGCTCTCTTGTTCAGATATCGGTAGGTGGACTGGAGGCAGGGCATGAAAGGGATAACGAATCCAGTGGTTTGTGTTATCTGTTTCAGGAAAGTACCTACGTAATTGCGCACCCAACTGACTCAGGTGCTTCGCTATATCACATTTGACATTGTCCTTAAGCTTGAGTTCATTTGCACACAAAAAATCATACAATGATGGAAACACCTGTGTGTTGTCCTTGTTGATGCAGACAGAGAAGAGCTCCAACTTCTTAATCATAGCCTCAATTTTGTCCCAATTTTGAATATAGTTGCGGAGAGTCCCTGTAATCCTAGATTCAGATCATTACGTTTTGATCCTAACTGACCTAAAACAGGCAATTTCTACTAGGATTAAATGTCAGGAATGTTCCAAGCTGTTTAAAGGCACAGTCAACKTAGTGTATGTAAWCTTCTGACCAACTGGAATTGTGATACAGTGAATTATAAGTGAAATAATCTGTCTGTAAACAATTGTTGAAAAAATGACTTGTGTCATGCACAAAGTAGATGTCCTAACCGACTTGCCACAACTATAGTTTGTTAACAAGAAATGTGTGGATTGGTTGAAAAACGAGTTTTAATGACTCCAACCCAAGTGTATGTAAACTTCCGAACCTCAACTGTATAAATACAGTCGTGGCCAAAAGTTTTGAGAATGACACAAATATTAATTTCCACAAAGTTTGCTGCTTCAGTGTCTTTAGATATTTTTGTCAGATGTTACTATGGAATACTGAAGTATAATTACAAGCATTTCATTGGTGCCAAAGGCTTTTATTGACAATTACATGAATTTGATGCAAAGAGTCAATATTTGCAGTGTTGAGCCTTCTTTTTCAAGACCTCTGCAATCCACCCTGGCACGCTGTCAATTAACTTCTGGGCCACATCCTGACTGATGGCAGCCCATTCTTGCATAATCAATGCTTGGAGTTTGTCAGAATTTCGTGGGGTTTGTTTGTCCACCCGCCTCTTGAGGATTGACCATGAGTTCTCAATGGGATTAAAGTCTGGGGAGTTTCCTGGCCATGGACCCAAAATATTGATGTTTTTTTTCCCGAGCCACTTAGTTATCACTTTTTCCTTATGGCACGGTGCTCCATCATGCTGGAAAAGGCATTGTTCATCCTCAAACTGTTCCTAGATGATGGGAGAAGTTGCTCTCAGAGGATGTGTTTGGTACCATTCTTTATTCATGGCTGTGTTCTTCGGCAAAATTGTGAGTGAGCCCACTCCCTTGGCTGAGAAGCAACCCCACACATGAATGGTCTCAGGATGCTTTACTGTTAGCATGACACAGGACTGATGTTAGCGCTCACCTTGTCTTCTCCGGACAAGCTTTTTTCCGGATGTCACAAGCAATCGGAAGGGGATTCACCAGAGAAAATGACTTTACCCCAGTGCTCAGCAGTCCAATCCCTGTACCTTTTGCAGAATATCAGTCTGTCTCTGATGTTTTTCCTGGAGAGAAGTGGCTTCTTTGCTGCCCTTCTTGACACCAGGCCATCCTCCAAAATCTTTGCCTCACTGTGCGTGGTGATGCACTCACACCTGCCCGCTGCCATTCCTGAGCAAGCAATACTGGTGGTGCCCCGATCCCGCAGCTGAATCAACTTTAGGAGACGGTCCTGCGCTTGCTGGACTTTCTTGGGGCCCTGAAACCTTCTTCACAACAATTGAACCGCTCTCCTTGAAGTTCTTGATGATCTGATAAATGGTTGATTTAGGTGCAATCTTACTGGCAGCAATATCCTTGCCTGTGAAGCCCCTTTTGGGCAAAGCAATGATGACGGCACGTGTTTTCTTGCAGGTAACCATGGCTGACTGTCAGGACCCCGTGCGAGAAACAGTCACTAATAATCGTCAAACCCAGAAGATGAGGCAGACACAGCAGTACTACGATAGTGGTTTAATAAAGAACAAAATCTTCAGGCAAAGAAACTAAATCCACAATGTCCAAAATAAAGCCAAAAGGCACAAATGGAAATCCTCCAAAATACAAAAGAAACTTCACAAAGTGGTAAAAAACAGCAGGGAAAAACAAACCTCAAAAGACTACTCAAATAATACACAAGAACTAAACCAGAGAACCTCTGGAAAATCCAACAAGAGAAATCTCTGAATAAAACAAAGGCTTGGGCTGGGCTGGGTGCTAACTCAAACACTGAGCAAGGAACAAAGGAACACACAGGGTTTAAATACTAACAAGGGAATGACCCACAGGTGCAAACAAAATTAGAGCAAGAAAAACAAAAGGTACAAAAAAGGTGCAATGGGGACATCTAGTGACCAAAACCCGAACAGTCTTGGCCAAACCTGACAGAATCCCCCTCCTAGGAACGGCTCCTGACGTTCCTACCAGCCTTCTCAGGGTGGAGGATCCTGAACTGACGAATGAGTCAGGGTCCAGTATGTCCTTTGGCAGGAACCCAGGAGCGCTCCTCGGACCGTAGCCTTCCCAGTCCACCAGATACTGCCAGGACCGCTGCACCTGGCGGGAATCCATATCCGGTGGACGGTATAAGCCGACTGGCCACCGATGACACGGGCGGAGGGGGAGGCTTGCCTGCCGGGATAAGGGAGAAAAAACAACAGGTTTTAATAAAGAAATGTGAAATGTTGGATTGATCTTAAGGGATCTGGGTAAGTGCAGGCGAAAAGTAACGGGATTGACTCTCCTGGCAATCTTAAAGGGACCGATGAACCTCTGGGACAGCTTGCGAGACTCCACCCGTAGTGTAAATTCTAGTTGAGAGCCATACTCTCTGGCCGGGGTACAGGGTAGACCTGGACGGCGACGTCTGTTGGCTTGTTGTTGGTACTGCTGAGAGGAACGCAGAAGATTAAGACGTCCCTCTTCCACGTAAGCCGACAGCGTCTGATGAACCTCGAGCTGAAGGCACTCTGACTTCTGCCTCCTGGTCCGGGAACAATAGAGGCGCATAGCCAAACTGACACTCATGCGGGGATATACCAGTGGAGGAGGAGCACAAGGTGTTTGTGCGTACTCGGCCCAAACAATGAAGATGACCATGTGGACGGTTTGTTGGAAACCATGCATCTGAGGTGGTTTCCAGCTCCTGATTCATCCTCTGTGTTGGCCATTGGACTCCGGATGTACCCTGAAGATAAACTGGCCGTGCCCTATGAGTTGCAGAAGGCCTTCCAAAACCTTCAGGCGAACTGGGGACCTCTGTCGGAAACCAATCTTGCGGAATCAAAGACTCGGAAACACATGGTTAATCACCAACTCAGCTGTTTCCTTGGCAGAAGGTAATTGGTCAAGGGAACAAACCTGGCCGCCTTAGAAAACCTGTCGATGATGACTAGGATCGTAGTATTACCATGGGACGGAGGAAGCCAGTAATAAAGTCCAACGAGATATGGACCAGGGTCGGTGGGAATAGATAGAGGGTGAAGAGTCCTGTAGGCGGAGGTGAGAAGATTTGCCCTGGCAGCACACGGAACAGGCCTTGACGAAGTGGCAACGTCTTCTTTTATGGTGGGCCACCAGAACTTACGCTGGATGAACCCAAGGTGCGACCTACGCCCGGGTGACAGGTGAGGCGAGAGAGGTGCCCCCACAGAAGGACTTGGGACCTTGCTGCCTTGGGAACAAACAACCGATTAGCCAGGACCTGCCT
>NW_019942656.1:377185-382724 GCF_002910315.2 Salvelinus sp. IW2-2015 | reverse complement strand
ATTGGCCTACGCTTTGGCCTGTGGCAACCTGATGCTGCCACGGCCTTATTGCCCGCTGCAGCTTTATTGCCGCCGCCGCGCTCCTGTGAGCCGGCAACAGTAACGAAGGAGGGCAGCTTAGCAAGGGTCAATTGTCTCCTGTGATTTCTGAGATTTTAGTCCTTGGATGAACCTCTGTGTGCGGGAGAGATATGACAGTCCCTCAGGCTCTGGTTAGAGAGAACTTCTTGATTAACACTGTGCTCACACAAACACACAAAACCTCTTTGGTCATATCTTAAAGCAGCCGCAATACTATGGAAATGTTGACAGGTGTAACCTGTAGGCTACGTTCAGAAGATCATAGATAAACATACAAGTATACTGGAAGTTTGTGTGTGTGTGTGTGTGTGTGTGTGTGTGTGTGTGTGTGTGTGTGTGTGTGTGTGTGTGTGTGTGTGTGTGTGTGTGTGTGTGTGTGTGTACAAACTACTGACCTTGTAACTACGTGTACCCAAGACCAACATTCTAGCAACATGGTCACAACAACATTTAGATACCACGAGCACACAACATACCACCACACACACACACACACACAAACACACACACACCACACACACACACCACACACACACCACACACACACACACACACACAACAACACACACAACACACACACACACACACACACACACACACACACACACACACACACACACACACCCACCCACACACCACACACACACACACACACACAAACACACACACACCACACAACCACACACACACGCACATCACATGTAAACCATCTCAGTGTATGGATATCAACAGCTAAAAACTGTATCAATTAAGGTTTGACCTCTGGGTTCCAAAGAGGTCAGCCAGATTAAGGTCCTGATAAATCCGTGGCCTGTATGGTGAACAACACCTCAGGTAAGTGCATTGGCCAGAGAGAGGGTAAGATTATGCATTGATGCTTGCACAAAAAAGACAACTTAACCTATTGCTTAATCAGTGTTATTCTCTGTGTTATTCTCTGTGTTGGGTGAACTTCAGAAGGACCAGAAAAGGAGCTAAAAACTTTGTTTACTCAAAAACTCTGTTCGAGGTGTACGTAATTTGAAAAAGCTTGTAGAGTAAATTTTTTTATATTTTTTTAAAACAACAATGTATGTTGGTTCAGCTATACGCCCAAATGTTGACAATCCTATTGCAGCTTGTYGCCGTACAATTGTACATTTAATCAAATTGAATTATGTTTTGTTGAGCAAACTCACAATCCTATTGCAGCTTGTTGCCTTACAATTGTAGATGAATCAGCAAACTCTGCTCGAAGTGAGTTTAAGGTCATCCTTACATAAGCTAACACAAAGCGACCGTCTAAATGACAGTCTACAGGGAGGTGAAAGTTTCTGCCTTTAAAATAGACAGCGAGTAGGAATAAGAGGACGAGACAGAGGGATGAAGGATAACGTCTGCACCGATAACTGAAGATGACCCATTTTTTTATTGAAAATGTATTCATGACTTTTAATACGCTAGACACATATTCACTATTTATCATTGTGCAAGATAAATACAGTATATAAGTATATTTCTGTAGATGTACCTTTCATTTGTATTCACTAATGTTAAACATTTTACTGCCACACTAACGTTATGGAACATACTAATCCAACATGGAGAATTGGAGAGAGAGACGGGACTGAAAGAAAGGGTTAATTAGAAAAGCCCTCTACTCCTGAATCCAGATGCGTTCATCCACCTCCATCCCAGCCCCATCAGTGTAAATGTCATCTTTCATTGCTGTCCTTTTCAAAAGTTCACCAGCGGGACTCCACGCTGACCCTGTCACTAAACTTTAATACAGCGGTGTAGTTTTGGTATCCTCAGGAGAGAACGTGTCTACAGCTTCGGCGAACGCCTTACGACATGATTTATTTCTCTATTACTGCAGTTGTTTTTTTATTTGCTATAAAAACCACATCATTTGTAACAGTAGGTTCATGTGAAAACACAAGGTCACTGGTTGCACTGAGCACAGTTGAGTTTGTCGGACTCTCAAGACTAGAGGCTAGCTTCAATCCGTATTCCAGTTTATCTAATGCGTTGTGTTATGCAATGAAATGATATATACTGTATGACTATGCCCAGTGACAATGTCTTGTGAAAGACTCACGTATGGCCTTGTGTTGACTAAGTCAGTAGTTCTCAGTTCTCTCCTCRGGGACCCCCTGCTGTTTCAGTGCTAGAACACCTGATTCAACTTGTTAWTAAWCACAATAATAAAACCTATGGAATTTTAAGGCTGTTAATTCACATTTGTCTAGAAATTAATAATTGATACTTGTCTCCATCCCAACCAAAAATGTATGTTAAAGAATAGGACTAAATCAAATCAAACTTTAAATGTACTTAAATTACATTAATAYAACATAACAATTATTCATTTGTAGACAAACTGGAATCAAAGTCAGACTAAGTCAGTAGCACAGACAGAACAATCCAAGCAGTAGATACATCTCCTTTAAATGTTGATATTTGGTTGCGTTGACAACCAAACACAATTCAATATCACTGAATATCATAACATTTAACCCTCCTGTTGTGTTCGTTAAGTTGTAATTTATTCTGTGTTCCTGGTCCAAAATAACCGCCCCATTATAGCTGATTATAAATCCATAATAATACATATAGTATCACCTAATGTTGTGTTAGATCTTTTTATCAACTTAAGTTCTTGTGAACATCACAAGTTTTGAACTTCTATTTGCTATTCATGGCCTGTAGGCCTTATTGACCTGAGCTCATACAACTCATTTTTGAGTAAAGGAAACAATGTATGGATTATTTTGACTATAACAAATACTCAGATGAAACAACAGATTACTTTGTGTCAAATATAACAAGGACATTTGTTTGAAACCATTTTCACATTTTTAAATAGGGGCACAAAATAACATCTGTTGTGTTCCTGGTCAAAACTGACCGGTATGATTGTATTAGTAAAGAAAGGACATAGGCCCAAAACTACACATGAACACTTTACCATATTACAAAAATAATGTCTGAACACATTAAAGAACACCAGTAACAATAACCGTATTACTAACAATAGCAAAAACATTAAAATGTTCACAATCTGTCAATCAATGGTGGTTACATTGATGTGTTCTCATGCACATGTTGGACAATAGTGGTGGTTGTTGCATGTGCCTTGCAAATATATGCACTGCATTTTTATGGCACATAATGCTCGTTTTGACGGTGCACACAGATTCTGATGCTTCCTTTTGTCTCTTCTGTCTCTGGCGGCCGTAGATCTTGCTTCTGGCCCTTGTATATCTCTCACCAATCCAGCAGAGGATGGTATTCGAGGAAGGTGTCGGCGCCTTTGAATGAGGGTTCACCATGGCTTTCCCCAACTCTTTCAGGAATAGTTTCCTCTTGAAGAATTCCCCTGCTTCCAACCTGGATTCACTCCATCCACACCAGGAACGCGTTGTAGGCCGACACGTCTAGGATGTTGAAGAACTCCACCATGGGCCAACGTGCCGTCATCCTCTTACGAGAGTATGTGCCAGTAACCTGCAAAAGTGCAACAATCAGTGAATAAAATAATGAGTACATACAAGTATACTTCGTGTTTTGCATAGTCATGTGAAAAATTGCATCAAAGCTTTGTTTTAATTTATCACATCTAGAACATGTTTACATATTCAAATATAGAATTTACTCCATATTGTTCACAAATTCAATGAGCATTTCATCAACACCAACATGTCTTATTTTTATGATCGCAGAATAAAACATCTGGTATAGAAAAAAAGTACGAGACTTGAAAGATAAAAAGTAACATACCTTATCAAGGTTGTCTACTCCCCCTTTGTTCCTGTTGTAATCCAGGACAGCGTTGGGCTTCATGTCCTACCTGGTACTCCCTCTTCGTTCCTGTTGTAATCCAGGACACGTTGGGCTTCATGTCCTACCTGGTACTCCCTCTTCGTTCCTGTTGTAATCCAGGACAGCGTTGGGCTCATGTCCTACCTGGACTCCCTCTTCGTTCCTGTTGTAATCCAGGACAGCGTTGGGCTTCATGTCCTACCTGGTACTCCCTCTTCGTTCCTTGTTGTAATCCAGGACAGCGTTGGGCTTCATGTCCTACCTGGTACTCCCTCTTCGTTCCTGTGTAATCCAGGACAGCGTGGGCTTCATTGTCCTACCCAGGTACCCTCCCTCTCGTTCCTTCTGTAATCCAGGACAGCGTTGGGCTTCCATGTCCTACCTGGTACTCCCTCTTGTTCCTGCTGTTAATCCAGGACAGCGTTGGGCTTCTTGTCCCTACCGGTACTCCCTCTTGTTCCTGTTGTAATCCAGGACAGCGTTGGGCTTCTTGTCCACCTGGTACTCCCTCTTCGTTCCTGTGTAATCCAGGACAGCGTTGGGCTTCATGTCCTACCTGGTACTCCCTCTTCGTTCCTGTTGTAATCCAGACAGCGTTGGGCTTTGTCCTACCTGGTACTCCCTCTTGTTCCTGTTGTAATCCAGGACAGCGTTGGCTTCATGTCCTACCTGGTACTCCCTCTTCGTTCCTGTTGTAATCCAGACAGCGTTTGGCTTCTGTCCTACCTGTACTCCCTCTTCGTTCCTGCTGTAATCCAGGACAGCGTGGGCTTCTGTCCTACCGGTACTCCCTCTTCGTTCCTTGTGTAATCCAGGACAGCGTTGGGCTTCATGTCCTCTGGTACTCCCTCTTCGTTCCTGTGTAATCCAGGACAGCGTTGGGCTTCCTTGTCCTACCAGTACTCCCTCTTCGTTCCTGTTGTAATCCAGGACAGCGTTGGGCTTCTTGTCCACCAGGTATCCCTCTTCGTTCCTGTTTAATCCAGGACAGCGTTGGGCTTCATGTCCTACCTGGTACTCCCTCTTCGTTCCTGTTGTAATCCAGGACAGCGTTGGGCTTCTTGTCCACCGGTACTCCCTCTTCGTTCCTGTGTAATCCAGGACAGCGTTGGGCTTCTGTCCTACCTGGTACTCCCTCTTCGTTCTGTTGTAATCCAGGACAGCGTTGGGCTTCATGTCCTACCTGGTACTCCCTCTTGTTCCTGTGTAATCCAGGACAGCGTTGGGCTTCATGTCCTACCTGTACTCCCTCTTCGTTCCTGTGTAATCCAGGACAGCGTTGGGCTTCATGTCCTACCAGGTACTCCCTCTTGTTCCTGCTGTAATCCAGGACAGCGTTGGGCTTCATGTCCTACCTGGTACTCCCTCTTTCGTTCCTGTGTAATCCAGGACAGCGTTGGGCTTCATGTTCCTACCAGGTACTCCCTCTTCGTTCCTGCTGTAATCCAGGACAGCGTTGGGCGACTTCAGTTCCTACCTCAGGTACTTCCCCTCTCGTTGCCTGCTGTAATCCAGGACAGCGTTGGGCTTCATTTCTTCCTAGTCCTACCCAGGTACTCCCTCTTCGTTCCTGCTGTAATCCAGGACGCGTTGGGCTTCTTGTTCTTCCCTCCCCTGGTACTCCCTCTTCGTTCCTGTTGTAATCCAGGACAGC
>NW_019942656.1:370385-375641 GCF_002910315.2 Salvelinus sp. IW2-2015 | reverse complement strand
GATTAGGACATGGTGAAGCCCAACCGCTGTCCTGGATTACAACAGGAACGAAGAGGTGCACGTGCCCTCAATACCAGTTAGGTAGTAGTTTGCAACTGTTAGAAGCCCTGGTGTGTTTTTCATCCTGTTTCCTTCTGGGCATTCAACAGGAACGAAGAGGGAGTACTTGTTAGTGACAAAGATACCTAACTGTGGTTAATCCAGCCCAGACGCCTGTCCGAGGCGGTATTACGAACCAGGGAACGGAATAGGCTTCATGTCGGAACCCAGGCCCCTATCAACCTTACTTAGGACCAAAAAGACAAGAGAGGGTACCCAAGTCCCTCTCATTGCTTGGATTTTACTGATTACAGCAACGACGTATGGTAACTCCAGGACAGCGTTGAGTACCTGGTTGGCTTCTATGTCTATGGACATGCAAAGCTACCCTCAAACGCGGGTACTCCTGCTCTTCGTTCTTCTTGGATTACAACAGTGAACGAAGAGTGGTGAGGTAACAACTGGTTCCAGCGACAGCGTTTAGGACAAGAAGGCCATACGCTCTGTCTTTCCGGATTAGCAACAGGAACAAGAGCGGATGCCCTACCAGGGTACTCCCTACTTCAGTTCCTGTTGTAACCAGAGACAGCTTGGCTTCATTGTCCCTACCAGGTACTCCCCATTTCGTTCAGACTGGCAGGTGTAATCTACGGAACAAGTCGAGTGTGCGATCTCGTCGTTGCTCCTACCCTGGTACTCCTGGATTTCTCTATCTTCGCGTGTGAAGCTAATCCAAGAGGACAGCGTTGGGCTTCTGTTACCTACGGTACTCCCAATCTTCGTTCCGTTGATATCCAGGACCAGCGTTAGGGTTCAGCTACTGACTTCTTGAATCCGCACAGTTGGTCATGTCTAACCTGTACTCCCTCTTCGTTCCCCATGACTTAATCCAGGACAGCGTGGGCTTCTATGCCTTACCGTTACTCCCTCTTTGTCCTTTGTAATCCAGGACAGCGTTTGGCTTCATGTCCTACCTGTACCTCCCTCTTCTTCCTGTGTAATCCAGGACAGCGTTGCTCATGTCCTACCAGGTACTCTTCTTGGTTCCTGTTGTAATCAGGACACGTTGGGCTTCATGTCCTACCTGGTACTCCCTCTTTGTTCCGTTGTAATCCAGGACAGCGTTGGGCTTCATGTCCTACCTGGTACTCCCTTTTGTTCCTGTGTGTAATCCAGGACAGCGTTGGGCTTCATGTCCTACCTGGTACTCCCTCTTTGTTCCTGTTGTAATCCAGGAAGCGTTGGGCTTCATGTCCTACCTGGTACTCCCTCTTTGTTCCTGGTGTAATCCAGACAGCGTTGGCTTCATGTCCTACCAGGTACTCCCTCTTTTCCTGTTGTAATCCAGGACAGCGTTGGCTTCATGTCCTACCTGGTACTCCCTCTTGTTCCTGTTGTAATCCAGGACAGCGTTGGCTTTCATGTCCTACCTTGTACTCCCTCTTTGTCCTGTTGTAATCCAGGACAGCGTTGGGCTTCATGTCCTACCTGGTACTTCCCTTTGTTCCTGTTGAATCCAGGACAGCGTTGGGCTTCATGTCCTACCTGGTACTCCCTCTTGTTCCTGTTGTAATCCAGGACAGCGTTGGGCTTCATGTCCTACCTGTACTCCCTCTTGTTCCTGTTGTAATCCAGGACAGCGTTGGGCTCTTGTCCTACCGGTACTCCCTCTTCGTTCCTGTTGTAATCCAGGACAGCGTTGGGCTTCTGTCCTACCTGGTACTCCCTCTTTGTTCCTGTGTAATCCAGGACAGCGTTGGGCTTCATGTCCTACCTGGTACTCCCTCTTCGTTCCTGCTGTAATCCAGGACAGCGTTTGGCTTCATGTCCTACCTGGTACTCCCTCTTTCGTTCCTGTTGTAATCCAGGAACAGCGTTGGGCTTCAGTCCTACCTGGTACTCCCTCTTTCGTTCCTGTTGTAATCCAGGACAGCGTTGGCTTCATGTCCTACTGTACTCCCTCTTTGTTCCTGTTGTAATCCAGGACAGCGTTGGGCTTCTGTCCTACCTGGTACTCCCTCTTTTCCTGTTGTAATCCAGGACAGCTTGGCTTCATGTCCTACCGTACTCCCTCTTGTTCCTGTTGTAATCCAGGACAGCGTTGGGCTTCATGTCCTACCTGGTACTCCCTCTTTGTTCCTGTTGTAATCCAGGACAGCGTTGGCTTTGTTCCACCTGGTACTCCCTCTTGTTCCTGTTGTAATCCAGGACAGCGTTTGGCTTCATGTCCTACCTGGTACTCCCTCTTTGTTCCTGTTGTAATCCAGGACAGCGTTGGGCTTCATGTCCTACCTGTACTCCCCCTTGTTCCTTGTAATCCAGGACAGCGTTGGCTTCATGTCCTACGGTACTCCCTCTTTGTTCCTGTTGTAATCCAGGACAGCGTTGGCTTCATGTCCTACACTGGTACTCCCTCTTGTTCCTGTTGTAATCCAGGACAGCGTTGGCTTCATGTCCTACCTGTACTCCCTCTTTGTTCCTGTTTAATCCAGGACAGCGTTGGCTTCATGTCCTACCTGTACTCCCTCTTTGTTCCTTTTAATCCAGGACAGCGTTGGGCTTATGTCCTACCTGTACTCCCTCCTTTGTCCTGTTGTAATCCAGGACAGCGTTGGGCTTCATGTCCTACCTGGTACTCCCTCTTCGTTCCTGTTGTAATCCAGGACAGCGTTTGCTCTGCTTCCTACCGGTACTCCCTCTTCGTTCCTGTGTAATCCAGGACAGCGTTGGGCTTCATGTCCACCTGGTACTCCCTCTTGTTCCGGTTGTTAATCCAACAGCGTTGGGCTCATGTCCTACCTGGTACTCCCCTCTTCGTTCCTGTTGTAATCCAGGACAGCTGTGCTTCATGTCCTACCTGGTACTCCCTCTTCTTCCTGTTGTAACCAGGACAGCGTTGGGCTTCATGTCTACCTGGTACTCCCTCTTCGGTCCTGTTGTAATCCAGACAGCGTTGGGCTTCATGTTCCTACCTGTACTCCCTCTTTTTCCTGTGTAATCCAGGACAGCGTTGGCTCATGTCCTACCTGGTACTCCCTCTTGTTCCTGTTGTAATCCAGACAGCGTTGGCTTCATGTCCTACCTGGTACTCCCTCTTGTTCCTGTTGTAATCCAGGACAGCGTTGGCTTCTGTCCTACTGTACTCCCTCTTTGTCCTCTTGTAACCAGACAGCGTTGGCTTCTGTCCTATCCTGTACCTCCCTCTTTGTTCCTGTTGTAATCCAGGACAGCGTTGGCTTCATGTCCTACCTGTACTCCCTCTTTTTCCTTTTGTAATCCAGACAGCGTTGGCTTTCATGTCCTACCTGGTACTCCCCTTTCCTGTTGTTTAATCCAGGACAGCGTTGGGCTTCTGTCCACCTGTACTCCCTCTTTTCCTGTTGTAATCCAGGACAGCTTGGGCTTCATGTCCTACCTGTACTCCCTCTTGTTCCTGTTGTAATCCAGGACAGCGTTGGGCTTCATGTCCTACCTGGTACTCCCTCTTTGTCCGTGTGTATGTAATCCAGGACAGCGTTGGGCTTCATGTCCTACCTGGTACTCCCTCTTCGTTCCTGTTGTAATCCAGGACAGCGTTGGGCTTCCCGTCCTCCCTGGTACTCCCTCTTCGTTCCTGTTGTAATCCAGGACAGTGTTGGGCTTCATGTCCTACCTGGTACTCCCTCTTCGTTCCTGCTGTAATCCAGGACAGCGTTGGGCTTCATGTCCTACCAGGTACTCACAGCGGCATCCCTGTGCAGAGTTGTCATCAGGAGCACATTCTTCTTTATCTCCAGGCAGTAGGACACAAGAGTGTGTGTATCAGTGAAGGCAAGTTTAGAGTAAATAACGACCCTTGTCCTTGGTAGTGAGTAAGGCAGGAGGAAACTCAGGATTGTTCCAACCGGACCATCCCCACCGTGGTCATTTTTTGGGGGAGCAGCTCCTGACCAAGAGCGTATGTGGTGAAGAAATTGTTGCGTGTTCTGTTGTGTCCCTGGAGACCTGCAGTCATTTCCAGGACCACCCACTTACCCTGGTTCCTTTCTGGAACATCGTCAGTAGGTTCCCCTGGTTCCTTTCCGGAACATCGTCAGTAGGTTCCCCTGGTTCCTTTCCGGAACACCGYCAGTAGGTTCCCCTGKTTCCTTTCAGGAACACCGTCAGTATGTTTCCCGGTGTAAACCTGCATGTTCCAGGCATAACTTGTCCTGGCATCACATCCTGCCCATATCTTTATTCCATATTTAGACGGTTTGCTTGGCATGTACTGTTTGAATGGGCAGCGACCAGACGCTCATCCACTGTGATGTCTGGACTTGGGTTATAGATGAGTGGCAGGCGCTCCACCCACTTGTGCCAAACCTCTCTGATCGCTGCCAGCTTGTCTTGTTGACGACGGCCTGGTCTTGTTTCACGGTTGTCGAAGCGAATCACCCGTGAGAACACGTGAAATGTCTGGAGTGACATTGGCACGAAAAATTGCCCGACCAGACTCTGTATCCCATAAACTGGTGGTAGATTAGTTTCTGGATCTGTACACACCAGCCAAAGTCAAGAGACCCACGTATGCCTGGACGTCTGTCCGGTCTACCTCCTCCAGTTGTCTTTGTAAACGCGTCTCCCCTCCAGGTTGGTCATGTTTATCACTAATGTTTCGATTGACTCTGTCAGGAACAGTTCGAAGCAGGATTATATGTCATCAACCCGGGATATGGCGTATCTCGTTGGCCCTGGGGTCATCCTGATAACATTTTCAGCCAACAGCCGATCTCTCCTCTCAGGTGGGGATGAAGACCAGGACAAATTCCCATTCTTTGACCGGAATGTACCAACAACCTCAGCAGGGCCCTCTTCCTCATCACTGGAATGTACCAACAACCTCAGCAGGGCCCTCTTCCTCATCACTGGAATGTACCAACAACCTCAGCAGGGCCCTCTTCCTCATCACTGGAATGTTCCACATCGGTTGTCTCTTGGTCTGGATCATATTCTGTGTTGTCTTCAACTTCTGACACTTCCTCCACTAATGCATCTCCACTGTCAGTTTCCTGGCGTCTTTCCCTTCCTCACCAGTGTCATGATCAAAGATATGATCAAGTGCCTCACATACAGTATATCGTTTGGTCATTGTGCCGCCACAGAATGAATTGTGAGCAAGGCCTCAAAAAAGCTTTATATACCAGAGCTGCGAGAATAGTTCTATATATTATTGAAACAACGTTGCGATTATTTGTG
>NW_019942656.1:368636-369725 GCF_002910315.2 Salvelinus sp. IW2-2015 | reverse complement strand
TGGGGAAAGGTTCCCGTGGGGCTTGCCATGGAAGCCAAGAAAGGGAGTGAGGTGTGTGTGTTTGTGTGTGTGTGCTCAAACACACATGCATGTGGGGGTCTGGGAGAGGAAGTGTGTCCATCTGATGAATGGTCATGTGGCTGAACTCAGTTTTATACACTAATTGTAGTCTCACCCATTCACTTCTAATGACCGGTCATTTTTGACCGGGAACACCACAGGTGTACAAAAGTTAAATAAAACACCCAAAACGTAATGAAAATCATCAACATGTATTTTGTGTGTTCAGATGCTCTGTGTGGACAAAGTCATGGAACGTTATGACAATCAGATTAAAYGAACATTTTTCAGAGAGAAAACTTGTAAATCGGTCCAATTTGACCAGAAACACAACAGGAGGGTTAAATCAACCAGAGCTTGAAACCCTAGGCCGATTGTATGGTCTATTTTTAGGTGAATTCTGGGTTTAATTGAAACAATAGCTGTTGACGACTGCAAATGCTATACAGGCCTAAAAAGTCTTAGTGATGATACATGAGTGATAAAGTATGGTCACATTTAATTTGCTCTGTAAAACATATCCTTTGGAATTAACTTCCATAGCAACAGTGAATCGATTTAGTGAAGTGGAGAACACTCAACAATCATTCTCACGATAGCACATTGGTAATAGTCAGTGACAAATATCATAGCTAARCTGGGCTTGGTTAAACCCCTGGGATGGCAGACTAAAAGGGTAGCTGTAGATTGATCAGGTCTCCAGCAGGAGCTGCTGCCAAGCCTGTTGTGGTTTTTTTTCTCAACAACTCTCAACAATCGTTCTCACGATTGCACATTATGATAAAATCCTGTTCTTGAAATTTCACCATCAAAACAACAGTTTGTTTTCAATTTCAATGTATTTTCCACATAGATTACACGTCACAATATGTTGACAATTTACGCTAAAACAACGTTGATTCAACCAGTTTTTATCTGGGTTGTATATCTGCTTGTGACACACACACACGCACGCACACACACACACACACACACACACACACACACACACACACACACACACACACACACACACACACACACACACAC
>NW_019942656.1:347167-363498 GCF_002910315.2 Salvelinus sp. IW2-2015 | reverse complement strand
TGGGTTCCCCACACACAGTCACACCGACAGTCACACTTTTCACAGAAATATGCTGGTGCAAGCTGGTAATTGAGGACAGAGAGCCAGCAAGCACATTTCACCCTGCATACCCTCCTCATAATCCATTCGACCTAGGGACCTAGGTCTCTCTCGTCTCTCTCTCGCCTCTCTCCTCTCTCTCAACCCATTCCTCTCCATCTCAACCCATTCGCTTCTCTCTCTCTCTCTACTCCTCTCGAGATCATCTCTCTCTCTCTCATCAATCCGCATTCGTCTCTCTCTCTCATCTTTCGCTCTACCCATTATCTGCTCTTCTCTCAACCTGCTCTCGTTCTTCTCACTCTTACCGCATTGCCTCTCGTCTATGTCTCTCTCGTCGTCTCTCTCTCTGCCTCGTCTCTCGCTCGCATCCTCTCTCCTCCTCTCTTCGCTCTCTCTCCTCTCCTTCTGCTCTCTCTCCTACCGATTGCTCGTTCTCCTACGGGGACAGCCAAAGAACCGTTTTGGAACCCTTTTTTCTAAGAGTGTAGTCAGTGTTAAACCACAGTACAGTTAGCCACTATTGCAGCTAAGGTCACTGACAKTTGTATTCCAGTMYGTCAATGCAGTTAAGTGTTGCATAAAATGCGTTATTCTTATAAGAGTTGAACGTTCATCTTATCATTATTGTACTGGTGTATATTGTGTCTATGGTCTGTCTTTGAGACGATCCCCTATCGGCCAAACTAACCGTACTGGAACATAATGGCAGTTCCCAATTGCTGAATAGAATTGCAGTGCATTTGACCTTAAGTATGAATAAATATGTTTTTATGCTCCYTAAGATTAGCTTTGTTTATTTTTTCCTGGGGTTCATCCCTGTTCTACCATTCCAGAAGCATAATCAGCATTTGATTTCATGTAGATTGTTCACGGAGATTGTTCTAGATTAACGGGCCAGTTTCCCACAACCAGTTAAAGTCTACTCCTGGACTGAAAAGGCAATATAACATCTCCATTGAAAGTGCTTTATATTCCAGGAATTGGCTTAATCTGGGTCTGGGAAACCTGCCAATAATGTTTGGACATTATAGCCCAGAAATATCAAATTATGTTGATTACATCACATTTCCAGATCTTCATTAGTGAGACCAGAAAGTGTACTGCTAGCTATATTTGATGAAGGTCTGGGAGACTTCACTGTTAATCCTAATTGGTTCAGTCTAGCAACACTTTCACCACTACTACTCTCTCTCTGTTTCTCTCTCTCTTCCACTCCTTTCTCCAGCGATGAATGTGGTATCCATGGAGCCAATGGTGGCCTTAGTGGAGCGAGCGTTAATGAAAATATAAATGTATTTCCCATTGCTCCCTCTCCTTTTGCTCCCTCTCCCATTGCTCCCTCTCCTTTTGCTCCCTCTCCCATTGCTCCCTCTCCTTCGCCCCTAATGAACATGGCATCCATCTGTTGTTGTTGCAGACATGCTAATAATACTTTCCTTGTTTATTTATCTCTCCTCTCCTACTCCCCCATTCAACCCATTCATACAAAGCAGTATGCCTTGCCCTTAACTGCACAMACAGAACTTACAGTACATCACAATAGTCTTTCATGGTTGAGGTGTTGAGGAGGAATTGACTACTTCTCTTCTTGTCTTTTTAAGAAACATTTGTGTGAGGAAAATGCCTAACCACTTGTATAATCTATTTGCATACACTTCAAACAGAATGATCCACAAGACACGACACTACGGGTTTCTTCCCTRTACCCAGCCTAAAAACAGATCTAATGCGTCGCTCAGTTATGTATAGAACCATGTAATCATGGAATGCTCTGCCACCAAGGTAACTGAGGCAAAAAAACAATTTAGCTTTAAAATACTAATAAATAAAAAACATATTGTATCACAGCACTTCTCCTGTTTCTAAAGATCAAATGTAACTGTACTTTATATATGAATATATATGAATAGTGTGTAAATAGTATTTGTATTGTCTCTTGGTGTCTTTCCAATATTTGTACATTTTATGTGGACCCCAAGAAGAGTAGCTGCTGCATGATGTTACTAAACTAAACCCCTCCCCATCTATCTCCGTAGTGATGACCACGGTATCCATGGAGCCCCTGCTGGTCCTGATGGAGCTGATCCCCAACGCCACCGACCCGCCTTTAGACTCCACCCCTTCCTCTCCCGAAGACACCGCCGCCACCTTCACAATAGGCTGTATTCTCTCCCTCATGTGTCTGGTCGGCGTCTCCGGAAA
The DNA here is from genome assembly GCF_002910315.2 of Salvelinus sp. IW2-2015. Classification (NCBI taxonomy): domain Eukaryota; kingdom Metazoa; phylum Chordata; class Actinopteri; order Salmoniformes; family Salmonidae; genus Salvelinus; species Salvelinus sp. IW2-2015. The sequence continues at coordinate 361,254 of NW_019942656.1, read as the reverse complement.
CATCTACACCCTCGTGGTCATGTGTCAATCCATGCGTTTCGCGGCGTCCATGTATATTTACATCATCAACTTAGCCCTGGCTGACCTCCTCTATCTGTTGACCATTCCGTTCGTGGTCTGCACGTACTTCCTGAAAGGTTGGTATTTTGGCGATGCTGGGTGCAGGATTTTAATCAGCATGGATTTTCTGACGATGCACGCCAGCATTTTCACGCTGACCATCATGAGCACGGAGAGATACTTTGCCGTGCTGAAACCGCTGGACACAGTCAAGCGGTCCAAGAGCTACCGCAAAGCCATTGCGGTGCTTGTATGGGTGGCTTCCCTGGTCCTGACTTTACCCATGATTCTCAGTATTCAGATGATGAAGGTGGGGAGCAAGGCCATGTGCCAGCCGACTATCTCACCGCTGTCCTATAAGGTGTACATCACCTTCCTGTTCTGTACCAGCATTGTGGCTCCGGGGATGATCATTGGCTTTCTCTACATCGGGCTGGCTCGTACCTACTGGATCTCACAGACAGAAACCTTCAAACAGACCAAGAAACTACCCAACCAAAAGGTCAGTCAATTAAACTAAGTATCTTTATGTCAATCAAACTAAATATCTCCCTCGGTCTTACCATTATTTAGATATGTCAAAGGAATATCCTTTGGTAAAACAAATACATGTGATTGCTGCATTCATGTAAATCCCTGTCCTGTAGGTATTCTAGCTGATCTATATCTAACTCCATCTTGTGTTTCTCTATCCTCTAGGTCCTCTATCTGATCTTCACCATTGTACTGCTGTTCTGGGCCTGTTTCCTGCCCTTCTGGATCTGGCAGCTCCTGGGTCAGTTCCAGCCCTCCATCCATCTCTCCACCAAGTCCAAGCGCAACATCAACTACTTGACCACCTGYCTCACCTACTCCAACAGCTGCATCAACCCTTTCCTCTACACGCTGCTCACCAAGAACTACAAGGAGTACCTGCGGAAGCGCCAGCGCACCTGGACCGCGGGTAGCTACTTCAACCGATGGAACCGGTTCCAGCGATCACCCAGGAGGTCGCTGTCCTCCAGCAGCCAGCAGTGCACGGAGAGCTTCGTGCTCACGCACACGCCGTCTCTGCGCACCACGCACAACAGCAGCCTGTGAGGTATAGGAGAAGATGTTTCTGGTCTTGGTCTTATCGTGACATTATCTCCACATGTCTGCTACCCATTTACGGTGACGTACAGATGATCGGATCTTAACTTAATCACMGAGAATTTTGCWKATGCACCAGGAAATTMWAATTAGCCTCGTGATTGGCTGAAWATGAGCAGTTCTCTTTCTCTCCACGCGGGGCAGTTGAGTCATTGGGATCAGGGCTTGCTATCAAAATTACGTTATCTCTCACTCGCTCAAACTCTAGGCCTAGGTCTCATTGCTTCAACATTAAAATGTAAAAAAGGTATCTGAAATGCAGCCATACACATAAACAACTGTTGTTTTATACAGCTTCATAACACAAGATAGATATTGCTCTCCATTAGGCTACGACATACACGTGTCTAGTGTATCCGAAAGATACAAATGAACTCAGCCGTGGCCTGGTCTAGAGGTTAAGGTTGCTGCCTTCAGTATACAGGTTTTCCATGTCGATTCTGGCCCATTCCCTTCTGGTAGAAATAACTCGATCCCCCAAATAACTTGATCTAGTTACATATTTCGAATATGGACAGTCYAGGGTTATTTTCAACAACAACAAAATTGTCACGTGCGGCGAATACAAAAGGTTTAGACATTACCGTGAAATTATTACCTGTGACCCCTTTCCGAATGATGCAGAGTTAAAAAGTAAGAATAAAAGTGTTTTGCAAATGAGCTCTAAAAAAAATATATAATATCACAAAAAAATAACAATAATGAGTACCGGTACCGAGTCAATGTGCAGAGGAWTGAGGTAGTTGAGGTAATATGTACATGTAGGTAGGGGGAAAAATGACTCGGCAATCAGGATAGATAATAAACAGAATAGCAGCAGCGTCTTTGAAGAGTGTGAAAGAGTGTCTACGAGTAAATGTGAGTGGCATCAATATTCATGTGTGTGAGCCAACAGTTGAAGTCGGAAGTTTACACCTGAGCCAAATAAATAAACACTCAGTTTTTCACAACTCCTGACATTTAATCCTAGTAAAAATTCCCTGTCTTAGGTCAGTTAGGATCAACACTATATTTAAGAATGTGAAATAATAATAATAACAGAGAGAATGATTTATTTCAACTTTTATATCTTTCATCACATTCTCAGTGGGTCAGAAGTTTACATACACTCAATTCGTATTTGGTAGCATTGCCTTTAAATTGTTTAACTTGGGTTAAACGTTTTGGGTAGCCTTCCACAAGCTTCCCACAATAAGTTGGGTGAATTTTGGCCCATTCCTCCTGACAGAGCTGGTGTAACTGAGTCAGGTTTGTAGGCTTCCTTGCTTGCACACGCTTTTTCAGYTCTACATTTGCTATAGAATTGAGGTCAGGGCTTTGTGATGGCCACTCCAATACCTTGACTTTGTTGTCCTTAAGCCATTTTGCCACAACTTTGGAAGTATGCTTGGGGTCATTGTCCATTTGGAAGACCCATTTGCGACCAAGCTTTAACTTCCTGACTGATGTCTTGAGATGTTGCTTCAATATATCAACATAATTTTCCTCCCTCATGATTCCATCTATTATGTGAAGTGCACCAGTCCCTCATGCAGCTAAGCACCCCCACAACATTATGCTGCCACCCCCGTGCTTCACAGTCGGGATGGTGTTCTTCGGCTTGCAAGCCTCCCCATTTTCCCTCCAAACATAACGATGGCTATTATGGCCAAAGAGTTATATTTTTGTTTCATCAGACTCGAGGACATTTCTCCAAAATGTACGATCTTTGTCCCCATGTGCAGTTGCAAACCGTAGTCTGGCTTTTTTTAATGGTGGTTTTGGAGCAGTGGCTTCTTCCTTGCTTAGCGGCCTTTCTGGTTATGTCGGTTATGTTTCTGGTTATTTTTTTACTGTGGAAAAAAATATACTTTTGTACCTGTTTCCTCCAGCATCTTCACAAGGTCCTTTGCTGCTGTTCTGGGATTGATTTACACTTTTTGCACCAAAGTACGTTCATCTCTAGGAGACAGAACGCGTCTCCTTCCTGAGCGGTATGACGGTTGCGTGGTCCCATGGTGTTTATACTTGCGTACTATTGTTTGTACAGATGAACGTGATACCTTCAGGTGTTTGGAAATTGCTCCCAAGGATGAACCAAACTCGTGGAGTTCTACACATTTTTTTCTGAGGTCTTGGCTGATTTCTTGGCTGATCATTTCCCCATGATGTCAAGCAAAAGGGCACTGACTTTGAAGGTAGGCCTTGAAATACATCCACAGGTGCACGTCCAATTGACTCAAATGATGTCATTTAGCCTATCAGAAGCTTCTAGAGCCATGAGCCATTTTCTGGAATTTTCCAAGCTGTYTAAAGGCACAGTCAACTTAGTGTATGTAAACTTTTGACCCACTGGAATTGTTATACAGTGAATTATAAGTGAAATAATCTTTCTGTAAACAATTGTTGGAAAAATGACTTTGTGTCAAGCACAAAGTAGATGTCCTAACCGACTTGCCAAAACTATAGTTTGTTAAGAAGAAATTAGTGGAGTGGTTGAAAAAATATTTTTAATGACTCCAACCGGAGTCAATGTTCTAAACGTCCTACTTCAACTGTATGTAGAGTGTGAATGTGTGTGTTGGAGTGTCAGTGTAGTATGTGACTATGTGGGTAGAGTCCGGTGGTGTGCTGGCAACGTGGTGTGCTAGAGCCGTGGTGTTGCATGACCAGTAGGTTGTGCATGAAGGCGTGGTGTGCTAGAGGCCGTGACGTGTGCTAGGCCAGTAGTGTGCATAGAAGCCAGTTGAGTGTTGCATAGAGCCAGTGGATGTGTGCTTAGAGCAGGTGGTGTGCATAAGTGCCATAGTGGAGTGTGCTAGAGCCAGATGCAGAATTGTCAGTTGCAAACAACAAAGGAGGTCAATAGCAGTCTTCTGGCTTTGGGTTGAAGCGTTCTGGATTTTGGTCCAGACTTGGCTCCCGGTACCGATTGTATGTGGGAAACGAGAGTTGACTTGTTGGTGATGTACTGGACTGTACGCACTACCTGTGTATTGCCTTGCGTCGTATGCCAGCAGTTGAATACCAAACGGTGATGCAGCCAGTCAACGATGGTCTCAGTGGTGCAGCTGTATTCCTTTTTGAGGATCTGAGAGCCATGCCAGATCCTTTCGCTTCCTGAGGGGAAGAGGCATTGTCATGCCCTCTTCACGACTGTGTTGGTGTTTTGGACCATGATAGGTCCTTAGTGATGTGGACACAGGAACTTAAAGCTCTTGACACGCTCCATACCAGCCCGTCATTGTGAATGGGCGTGCTCGGCCCTCCATTTCCTATAGTCCACGGTCAGCTCCTTTGTCTTGCTGATGTTGGGGGAGGTTGTTTTGTACTGGCACCACACTGCCAGGTCTCGACCTCCCTCCTATAGGCTGTCTCATCGTTGTCGGTGAAAAGGCTACCACTGTTGTGTCGTTGTCACGATCGTTCTACAGGAGAGAGAGATGACGGCGCAGCGTGTGCAAAATACATCTTTTTATTATAAGAAGGAAAACAAACAAAACAGACGAACGTGAAGCTAATAAACGAACTAGTGCACACATGCAACATAGAACATAGACAATTACCCACAAACACCTAAAGCCTATGGCTACCTTAAATATGGCTCCAATCAGAGACAACAATAACCAGCTGTCTCTGTTTGAGAGAAATCGGCCCTGACTTTCCTAACATAACTCCACCATAGACATCCTAGACACTCACATCAACACAAACCATACACTAAACAACACCCTATACCATATATAACACCCCAAAACAAACATACCCATGTCACACCCTGACCTAACTAAAATAATAAAGAAACAATAATAACTAAGGCCAGGGCGTGACAGTCGTCGGCAAACTTAATGATGGTGCTGGGGTAGTGGTGAACAGGGTGTACAGGGGGGAACTAAGCACACACCCCTGTAGGGCCCGTGTTGAGGAACATCCTGGCGAATGTGTGTTTGCCTACCCTCACCACCTGGGATGGACCGTCAGGGAGTCCAGGTCCTGTTGCAGAGGGAGTGTTAGTCCCAGGGTCCTTAGTTTAGTGATAAGCTTGGAGGGCACTATGGTGTTAAACTCTGAGCGTAGTCAATGCACATAATTAAGCTTTAATATTACAGTAAAATCTGCATCATATCCAATCGCCCATATATATATATATATATGTATATGTTTTGAAATATATACAATATATAAAATATTATTTATTTCCCCTAACCTTACCACCCTCCCTAATTGGAGTAAACTAATGGACAACAACTTAGACTTCATCTTCCAGCTTATACATACATATACATTTTACGGACACAGTTATATTTTACAATAGTTATCTTTTGTTTGTTTTTAGCATCCTTCAGCTACTTCAACCCCTCCCTCTATATCTGAACATCATCCAGTTCTGATTTCTATTTGGCATATATTTTTCAACTTTGCTATTTCACAAAGTTTTGAACCTGAATACATTTACGGACCAGTATACTTTTAATTAGTTCTTGTTATTTTTGTCTCACCCTTCAGCTCCACTCTATCCCTCCCATCTATCTCTGAAAACCATCCCGTTTTGATTTCTATTTGCCATTATTTTTCAGCTGTGCTGTGATGTTTTCAAAAAACGTTCTGAACCTTTCTATTCTCATAGTTTCCACAGATAGTAAATCAAAGATAAATATTTTTGATAAGAGTGTTATTATATGATTGATCAATTGACTATGACTTTTTAACACACAGCAGTGCTAATTGCAGAGTTAAGATCAGTACATGTTTTTCATTTTCACCATTCTAACCAAAAACAAGCTACTTATGGACAATACCAAAACAAATGATCTAATGATTCTGTCTCTTTGCAGCAGAATATGCAGAGCTGGGATGGTTGAATCCCTCATATATATATATAAATATATATAAAACATCCTATTGGTTGCAAGAATTTTGTATAGTAATTTAAATTATGTATCAGTTCATAAACCATGTGCCATGGAATCGGTACTTCGGAAATATTTTCCCAAATATTTAGCAATCTATATGGCACAACTGTACATTGTTTGGTCCTTAAATGAAGCTGGCTTTGTTATTTATCACAATTTTATTTAACCAATTTTGGTCTTCAATGCATGGCAGAGAGACAAGTTCTTTACTTTCTCCCCCTTCCACTTGCCTCTTCCATTTTTGCGGTAATGCTGCAATTAGTTGGTTGTAATTTTGAGTAGAGCAGRCATTTCCATATATTTTTGTTAGTGTGACTTTTCTGCATGTGTGACATAACTCCACCAGTCCTATTTATGACACAATTTACAAAGAGTTTTCTGCTTTAATTTTTTTTATAATTTTTGTTTTTGTTTTGTATTGAGTTCAACCATAATATTTGTTGTAATATTTATTGTAATATTTATTCTCTTTTCTGGTGGATTAAACTGAAATTGCAACCAACTTTCTATGGCTTGTTTTTAAAAAAGCAATATTTTGGAGATGCTTTCATGTTTAAATAACTGAAAGTGAGAGGTTGTAATCTGAATAAAGGGAAAAAGGTCATTCTTGAACATAGGGTGAGACATTCTTACTAATCTGCTAGAGAACCAGTTTGAATTTATTAAGTATAACTTTTGTATGACTGAATCCTTTAGTAATGCTTTAATATTTAATCATTTCTTCCCTCTGAATTCATATAAATAGGCCCATTTAATTTTGTCTAACTTGCCGTTCCAAATGAAATAGAATATTTTTTGCTCATATAATTAAAAAAAAACAAGTCGCTAGGTATAGGCAAGGCCATAAGCAAATAAGTAAACTGGGATATGACTAAAGAGTTAATCAGGGTGATTTTTTCACAAATAGACAGGTATTTTCCTTCTATGGTTCCAAGAACTTATACATTTTTGCTAACTTTCTATTAAAATGTAGTGAGATCATTGTTTTTTTCGGGATATGAATACCGAGTATTTTCCACATCCCTGTCAGACCATTGTATTGGTAAACTACACAGTAATGTAAAAGTTGTATTTTTTTGTGATGCAAAACATAATATAGTATACTTATCATCATTTGGTTGTAATACAGAGAGGTTAGAAAAAGTATCTAGATCCTCTATGAGGCTGTGGAGGGATACAAATTGTGGATTTAAAATAAAACATGAATCAGCGTACAATAACACCTTTATTTTTAAGCCCTGGATGTCTAGCTCCTTGATATTATTGTCGTATCTGATTTTAATAGGTAACATTTCGATGGCCATAATAAATAGATATGCCATAAGTGGACAACCTTGTTTTACTCTTTTTGACAGTTTAATACTTTCTGAGAAGTAGCCATTATTTACTAGTTTACACCCAGGGTTACTATACTTAACTTTAACCCATTGTATAAGAGATTCTGCAAAATGCAAATATTACAGGCATTTATATATAAATTCCAGTCGTACTTTATCAAAAGTGTTTTCAAAATTAGCTGTCAATACCAGGACTGGTTTCTCAGATTTTTCATAGTGTTCTATTGTTTGCAGTTTTTTTCTTATATTGTCTCCAATGTATCATCCATGTAAAAAAAAACTGTCTGAATAGGATGAATAATATCTAACAATACCTTTTAATTCTATGCCTATGCATTTTCCTCTAATTATTGCAGTACTGAAGTGTAAGGGACCTCCAATTTTTTCAATGGACTGGATAATTATATTTAACACTTGGTTCCTGTTTCAGCAATAACGAAATTAGACCTTGTTGAGTATCTGATAATCAATTTTTTTTTTTATATATAGGAGTGGTTAAAACATGCTAATAACGTTCCTCTGGGTACATCAAAAAAGGTTTGATATACCTCTACTGGTATGCCATCCAGCCCTGGAGTTTTCCTGGACTTATAAAGGCTTTAATTGCATCAAGAAGTTCCCCCTCTGTAATTTGACCTTCCTTACTATCCTTACTATTAACTTCTGTTAGTGGAAATGGAGGAGACTGAAACAAAAACACATTCTTAAGGTACCTTGCTTCCTTTTTCAAAAGATTGCCTATTGAATCATTGGTGAGTCCGTCATATGTAACACATTTCCGTAAAAAAATGTTTTTTTAATTTATATGTTGAAGATAAAAAAAATTGTAAGGTGCATTTTTCAACCATATTCCACCCAGTTCACTTWATTTTTTTTATGTGTTTACTACAATTGATCTTWCTTGAATAAGTTMTTCCATTTCTTTTTTTCCCTTCTAACGTATTCTGTGCCTCTATGGTACAGTTTGTATTGCTATCTATCTGTACTGTTCGTCCCTCTATTTATTGTATTAATATGAATTATTTTGACCTAAATTGCTTTTGTTTTAAAGACGAGTATAAAATTGCATGGCATCTAAAGGCACATTTAAAAGTGTTCTATACAATAAGGGGATCTTCGGTAGCTATGTTAAGTCATAAAACGTCAGTTRTAAATTCTTCTGTCCTAGTTAAAAACAAGTTGTAGTTAAAAAGGCTTTGATAAAATGTCCAATATCCTTGCCCACGTGGAAATTCTGTAAGAGTAATGTATWGGCCAACTATTTAACGGTCTAACCGCATTCTGTCTCCTATCAACACTTTTWAAAAACTTTTGGTGCCAGCGAGAATGACATAAGAAAGTAGTCAAGCTTGATTTAGCCTCCGCCATGTATATCTCACTAGGTCAAGATATTTAAGCCTCCATATAKCCACTAGTTCCAATATATCCATGATATTCATACTTTCCTGTCGTGACTTGACTTTAACATTAATCTGAAGACTGCATTTATCTAATTACCTTAAATATGTTTAATTGTTACCCGATTAAAATAATCATGTAACAATTAACTCWTTAGGATCTGGGGCACCACGAGAGCAACAATATGGCTGATTGTTACAAAAGACATGGAGAGGCCGAGAGAGAGAGAGAGGGACAGAGACACTTAACGTTGGTACATTTAGAAACTACTCTCATTTATAGTACTCCTATATTTTGCACACAAACTGCCGCATGCTTGGAGTAAGAAATCATKAATGTACTTAAATGCCTTGGTTCACGGTGTGTCTCTCTTGGAACCGGGCCGCCTTAGAAAGGAGCTTGGGCCTTTTTTGGCCTATTTAAAAAATCATGCATATCTTAATTTATTTCCACAATTAAATAATAATATCTTAATTTATTTCCACAATTAAATAATAATATGTATAATAGTGTAAGCAGTTCATACGAAGGATTGTGATCTATGACCAGGATTGGCATTACAAAAATTACATTTTTGGCAAGCAAATATTATTTTGGCTAACAATTATTGTGATTAATCTTGTATTGTCCCTAAAGTCGTTACCCCATAGCAACAGATGTGGGATACCCACACACACATGCACACTCCCCACCCTTTCCCCACAAACAATCACGAACTCAGATGTTCAACAGCTGTTCCATCCCCGAGCCCAACTCAAGTGATGACTTGATGTGCAAATATGTGTACTGTTGTAGYTGTTTGAGAGGGCATGAAAAATTGAGCAAGCCAGGGGAGATTTGATTAACCAATGTCAAGTACAAGCTGATGGTGCTCAGATATACACACACAGATACTGGTCCCCCATTGTGACCATTTTACCAAGCATCTCTGRGCAGTCAGACCTTTTGAATATTTTGTGCCACCAGGGTCACAATAATTTGCCCCTTCTCTGATTGCCCGAGTGTGACCCCCTCCCCATCGGTTACTGCAGCTAGTTTTGCCAGCACTGCCACTACCTGGKTGAGGGCAACCCACCTACATTCCCAACTGTTAGGTAMATGGTCCCCAAGGTTCTCATTAGCAGCTTTGAGAGATTACTTGTATATTATGATCACCCATCCGGGAGCTTTGGCTTTGTTGGACGAACCCTGMCAGGCAGGCTCAGACTCTTGACGTGGCAGTGCTACTTTAGTGGGTCTCTGACCGTGTTCATCTTTCTGTCTTGGTTGCGTATAGGTGTTTGTTTAGTCCAGGTGGGAAATGGCCGTGTGGAGTGCAGTAGAGACTGTGTCATCTGTGGTTCTGTGGATTTTCATCAGTGGATTTTACCCCCAATCTTGATAAGAAATCCCCATACCAGACACTTTTAGATAACACAAATAATAAAATAATAACAGTCRGTAGGYTACACCAACATTAGTGTCCATTCATATAAAATGCCACAGTAGATTTGCCGTGGTAAACAAGGAAGTACATTATTGGCTTGGCAGGAGATAACAGTCCTGCCCGACTCGTTTAGAGGTAAGACCTTTTAACAACATCTGATGAAAAATGTATCAACCAGCACTGTTCTGTTCAATCGTGGCTGCTAGCCAGCCAAGTTATTTGTGCAATTTGTTGATGAGTCTGTTTTGCTAGCTAGCTGCATGCAGTGTCTGTTTACTTAGCTAACGTTAGCAAACTTTTTCTTGACAATTTCCCTTCCCTTATTGTGTTGCACCATTGGGGTTGGTGTTACTAGTTAAGTTGTTCTACTCTTACTGTAAACAATTTGAACAAGCCTAAAAATATGCRAAACTATTAACCAAACGATTGCACATTAATAAAGGTAGTTGTGGCTTCAGCAACTTGAACAAGCACTGAAATTTCAGCAGTGAGGTTCGTTTCTCCCCCYTTGTCTCTGCTTGTTCCATGTTAAAGGACAACCCAACCTGACACCCTACAGATGTAAATAACTTGTGAACCTCCCAGCCGCCAGGATAATCATCATATGCCACAATATTATTCAGGAGTGTGCAACATCACAGTCTTAGCTAGAAATAGATTMACCCATGTTATTGTTTACCATGCGGATTTGTCTGGACATTGTAGTTTAATAAGCTCATTGTAAGATACACATGTGATTTCTGTCCCAGGGGGATGCTCCCTGTGCAGGTATTCAATTTAGACCACGTTAGTTGAATTAGTTGAATTAGGTGTTAATGTACCTGTAAACTCATGTGTATGGAAAAAAACATGTGGCTGTCATGACTGCCCTCCTGTACTGAACAGGCGTATGAATGTTGGAGGTTCATCTCCTTGAGGTGTCCCTCACTTGGGAATTACTTATTTTGGACAATGGACTGTGTTTTAAGGACTCATGCACAGATGCAGGAAAACCAATACAAGCATTTATTCAAACATTACAAGTGTTGATGTCTCCACATGTTTCTAGTTTTGAGGCTTGGCCAGCTGGTGACGGCAGTTCATCTGTCTAGTCCCCTGCAACGAGACAGAAAGGCATCGTGATATCACAATTCTGTATGCAATTAATTTAAAATATATTCTTGTTTGATATGCATTTATATAATTATATTGGACATGTTATCTTTCATCACATGCCAGTATTTGTTTTGTATCTAATACATTTAGTTTACACTAGGATGAAGAAGACTTTTCCTTCTAATCTAGTTAGAATGCATCGTATCACCTTTTAATATCAGTTATCTACGAATATTAAACAATGTTGTCTTGAACATCGATGTAATTTAATAACATGACCCGTGTGTGATAATTGTATGAATGAATCACAATGCAAGCCTACCCATTAAGGGGGGGAAAGCAGCTCTGTTGTAATATTAGCTTCCTAGTGAAACACYACTATTCTGGCTATTCATCTTCTTAAACAGTTTGTAAAATAGCTTATTTAGCTTTCTCAAAAAATTGCCTGGATGATTTAATGGGCGCAAATGTACATGTTTTGTCCACAACAGCAGACCGAGCAATATGTGAGAGGAGGACCCTATACTGTACAATAATTATTCTGGTTGGTGTCAACTTCGTTCATGAACAGGTACTGAGGGGAGATCGATTATGTTGCTTGGTTACTTGTTTTTCGTGTCGGATATTTCTATTTTGGCATAGTTGTTCACTGAATTGTGAATTGCTGGTACTAGTTGCTCACTTTGCTACAGTGACTACAATGTGGCTGCAAACATCTTCGCGCTCTGTGGAATGTGAATGGTGCCTTTGAATACCTTCCCACATGGCAGTAAACTAGTGAAAAGTGTTACCTACTAAGGTAGGTGACATTGGAGGCAGGTAGGCAGCGTCCTTTGGATTGGTTAAATAATAACAGTATGTTATACACCAACATCATTCATACAAAGTGTCAGAACAATGTCCCACCACTGGGCGCAAACTCATGATGCTCATAGGCGAAGCATGCTGCTCATACCACTGCGTTACTGCAGTTCACAATGCTCTAGCAAGCTGTGAGAGTACGTGATGATGCTTGATGTTATGAGGTCAGCTGGTTTGCAGAGCCTACCCCTAACCATAGCCTCCTAGGTATGGTGCTGCATTGTACAGCCCAGCTGCCCCCTGGCAGAAATTATACATTCTAAATCCTGCTGCAGGATTATATTCCTCCTGCGACGAAACGGGTCACATTAAGATTGGACAAGTATACTGTATGTTTGTTGGGTGTTTAGGATGTACAGTGCATTTGGGAAAGTATTGCAAAATGTTGAAAAAAGGTTGAAGCGGTCTGAATACTTTCCGAATGGACTGTGTGTTGTGTGTCACCACGGTGATGTTGTGTGTCACCACGGTGATGTTGTGTGTCACCACGGTGATGTCAGTCTGTGAGGAACAGACGAGGAGGTCGATGCATGGTTTCGGGGCTTCCCCTGATGTTATCTCACGTGTGTCTCTCCAAACATATCTGCTCCTGGGGGGACAACTTGTGCTATATGTAATGTACACCAAGTATAAGAAAAATTAGGAATATCTGCTCTTTCCATCACATTGACCTGACCAGGTGAATCCAGGTGAAAGCTATGATCCCTTATTGATGTTGCTTGTTAAATCCACTTCAATCAGTGTAGATGAAAGGGAGGAGACAGGTTAAAGAAGAATTTTTAATCCTTGAGACAATTGAGACATATATTGTATATGTGTGCCATTCAGAGGGTGAATGGGCAAGACATGATATTTCAGTGCCTTTGAACAGGGTATGGTAATAGGTGCCAGGCGCACCAGTTTAAGTGTGTCAAGATCTGCATTGCTGCTGGATTTTTCACGCTCAACAGTTTCCCGTGTGTATCAAGATGTTCCTAATGTTTTGTACACTCAGTGTATGTTGCCATAGGGTACCGTGCCTTGTGGGATGAGGGATGTCTTTGGTTGTTCATGAAGGCTATAACCGTGCTGAGGTGTGGAAGGAATGTCCCCTTGAAGGACCAGAAACATAAATAATTCATTATTCTTTCCCTACTCTGAACTCTTCATTTCTTCAGTCTTTACCTCGATGGCTGAGGCTCTTCGTCCCTTCAAGTCTATTCCTAGACTAAAATAAATCAGTCTGTCTGCAGACATGTCCATTCCACTGTCTGCCCATCTTAACCAGTTGCTTCTGAGGACTGGTTCTGGTTTGAATCTATGTGAGTGGAAGAGGAAGCTGGTTCAGCTTTGTGTTGAGCGACTGTTGTCTTTGAAGTCAAGATACGACAGCTTCTTAAGGAGCTCTCAGCTGAACAAATGTGCTCATGGAGTGTGTATGGGAGATGCTCCGTGTGCTGTGTGTGTGCTGTGTGTGTGGAGTTTTCATCTCCTTCATCATTATCAGAAGTACTGAACTACTGGTTTTCATCTCTCCATCATATCAGAGTACTGGACACTGGGGTTTCATGTCTCCATCATATCAGAGTACTGGACTACTGGGTTTCATGTCTCCATCATATCAGAGTACTGGACTACTGGTTTCATGTCTGCATCCAATATCAGAGTACTGGGGTTTCATCCTTCCATTCATATCAGAGTACTGGACTACTGGTTTCATGCTCTCCATATATCAGAGTACTGGACTACTGGGTTTCTCTCCATCATATCGAGAGTACTGGACTACTGGTTTCATGTCTCCATCATATCAGAGTATGGACTACTGGGTTTCATGCTCTCCATCATATCAGAGTCCTGGACTACTGGGTTTCATGCTCTCCATGCATATCAAGGACTGACTGGACGACC
>NW_019942656.1:325525-339917 GCF_002910315.2 Salvelinus sp. IW2-2015 | reverse complement strand
ATGAAACTCAGTAGTCCAGTACTCTGATATGATGGAGAGATGAAACCCAGTAGTCCAATACTCTGATATGATGGAGAGATGAAACCCAGTAGTCCAATACTCTGATATGATGGAGAGATGAAACCCAGTAGTCCAATACTCTGATATTATCCCATTCCTTCCCTGACCTTTATCTCTTTTTTCATGTCCGCCTTGTCTCCGCTAAGCAAACTAAACATTTTTTTTAGATTTTTTTAAAATGTCACCTTTATTTAACTAGGTTGGCCAGTTCAGAACAAGTTCTCATTTACAACTGCGACCTGGCCAAGATAAAGCAAAGCAGTGCGACAAAAACATCAACACAGTGCACACAATGAGAGGGACACCTTTGATCTCGGACTGAAACTGTTTTCAATACCACAGCCTTAGTTCTGAATAGTGTTATAGAACCAGCACCCCTTTTATGAAGCTGACAGCATTTTCTTGACAAGTGTATATAAATATGGTATTTATCCTCCATTTTACAGAACCAAACCCTGAATGTGACATAGTGGAAAACTAAGGTATTACATACATGGAAATGCTCATTTTGACATGTTACGACCTTTAGGAAAATCAATACAGTAGAGGGAAACACTTTCTGAGACACATCATATCCCTCCAGCTTAGGTAAAGACTAAAGTCTAGGCAAAAACTAAAGTCTAGGTAAAGACTAAAGTCTAGGCAAAGACTAAAGTTTAGGTAAAGACTAAAGTCTAGGCAAAGACTAAAGTCTAGGCAAAGACTAAAGTCTAGGCAAAAACTAAAGTCTAGGTAAAGACTAAACTCTAGGCAAAGACTAAAGTCTAGGTAAAGACTGAAGTCTAGGTAAAGACTAAAGTCTAGGCAAAGACTAAAGTCTAGGTAAAGACTAAACTCTAGGCAAAGACTAAAGTCTAGGTAAAGACTAAAGTCTAGGTAAAGACAAAAGTCTAGGCAAAGACTAAAGTCTAGGTAAAGACTAAAGTCTAGGCAAAGACTAAAGTCTAGGTAAAGACTAAAGTCTAGGCAAAGACTAAAATCTAGGTAAAGACAAAACTCTAGGTAAAGACTAAAGTCTAGGTAAAGACAAAACTCTAGGTAAAGACTAAAGTCTAGGTAGGGACTGAAGTCTAGGTAAAGACTGAAGTCTAGGTAAAGACTGAAGTCTAGGCAAAGACTAAAATGTCTGAGTGTAGACTAGAGGGACTCAAACATTTTCAGTGCAACAGTCCTAAAGTAAGTTCTGTAATTTTTTATTGATTGATTGATTCAGGCTCAGGCTCCTGAGTGGCGCAGCAGTCTAAGGCACTGCATCTTAGTGCAAGACGTGTCACTACAGTCCCTGCTTTGAATCCAGGTTAAATTACATCCGGCCGTGATTGGGAGTCCCATAGGGCGGTGCACAATTGGCCCAGCATTGTCCGGATTGGCCGGGGTAAGCCGTCATTGTAAATAAGAATGTGTTATTATTTAACTGACCTACCTGGTTAAATAAAGGTTAAATAAATAATAAAGTGTCTCAGGGGATTGAATACTTAACTAATAAATTGATTGAATGACTGATTGGTTGTATTGATATGATCCTGTTCGGTTCAGTTAGAGATTTAAGGTGTGAGTGAGAGAGCGACTGCACACGAAGTAACGAGAACAACACTGTGTAAGTTATTGGTCCAACTTCCTGTTATGGCCAGAAAACTGATACGGTTAATGAGTTTGGTTTGGAGGAGAAAATAAGAAAGAAAGGAAGGAAGTATCCCTCAAATGAAAGTAAAGCTCTGACAGAAAGAGCACTCCCAACACTATGAGCTACTGCTCAATGCAGACACACTTTCTCCCTTCCTGTAATACACCATAGAGGCCTATATATCAAAGCATAGCCTCTGAACCCAGTGACATCACGGCTGGTGGAAGTGCCCCTACTTAATGCCAAAGATTGTCTATTATATTGACAAGATAGTCAAGTGACCRCTCTAACAATGGAAATATATGGAAGGCAGGTGGGAGGAGGTGWGATCAGGTGGGACCGTTCTAGCCAATGAGAGGGCAGATRTGCGYGTTAAMAACAGGCCATTGAGATGGATAGAGGACTCATCTTTGTATCTGCACCATTATAGAGTAGCACAGTATGAGTCATAGTACCCATGAGACCTAGTAGTCAAACAAGGAAATGGTTCCAATTGTTTTTCCACCATYAATTTTTCCCATAGGGGATTTTAGAAACAGTTATTATAAAGGCTGTGTTTYGTGTAGGCTTACCCTGGTGTGACGTGTTGATAACAGTGTAAATMTCTCTAGGRTAAGCCTACACAAAACACAGCCCTTATTTGAAGTGTTTCTAAAATTCTCTATGGGAAAAATGWATGGTGGAAAAACGATTGGAACCATTTCCCTGTTTGACCGCTAGGTTTTATGGGTATTATGACACCTCCACTGTTGGGGTCTATAGCATCTGTGACAGCATGGGCAGCACCATTGAGACTATCTCCATTTTAAAGTAGTCAATTTTATTCTTCTTCGTTGGGTGATTGCACCCAGTTGACTACTTTAAAATGGYGGAAGCCCTCAATGGAAATGTCCATGGTTAAACAGGTTATATCCATGATGAGTCCTATATCTATCCCTATGACAACAGGCAGGTCTCCGATATAAAGTGCTTTTGTTTACTTTTTGCCAAAATGCCACATATGTCCACTTACATCACAGTGCATTCGTAACAACCTAACCATTACGAAACTCCTATTCAGTCAAATAAGCCTCGCGAAGCAAATTAGTAATAATGTTTCGTTCACCAAATTTGACACTCTCATTAACCTCCATTCCCAAAAAATGTCACTTTGTGGGTTTATTTCCGTGGATAATCCATAGAGATAGATAGAGGACTCATATGTATATCTGTGCCATTATAGTGTCTGTGACAGCATGGGCAGCGCCATTGAGGCTACAACCCATAGGAATCCCCACCCAGTTGACTACTTTGACTACTTTAAAATGGTGGCAGCATGGTGGAAGCCCTCAATGGTGCTGCCYATGCTAAACAGCCTTTTGGCCACTAGAGCCTCTATCATCCTCTATGATACCATCATATGTAGACACAACACTTCCTAGTGCAGGAAGTAGACATATGACAACCTCCAGAGCAGAACATTTTGTTTATAATCTACAGTGCCTTYAGAAAGTATTCATACCCCTTAACTTAACTAGCACACATACTATATGCCTACTTTAGCCTACCGTATATTCTCCACTCAAATTGGAGTAGTAATATTTAGCAATTAATTCATCTGACTATGAAGTCATGTATCCTGYCTTGGGCACTCAAACGTAACTAACTGTGGACTCAGCATTCAGCTCAAGTAAACTTCTTCCTCCCTTTCTGAAAGCATAAAGGTTTGCTAATAGAAGTGGAGATTTCTCTGTGGTCCATGAAGGAATAAAATTAGATGAGTTATCGGTGGGGAAGGACTTAAGTTTTTGTTTTTTTAATTTTCTTTTAATATCATCCATTCCTGTGTCGAGGGTTAGGAGTGTCTAGAGACCCTACTAAACAGAAACAGATATCCGTAGGAAAGTCCTGTGACTTCTAATAAAGTACAGCTGCCTTTTGTATAGAAATGCATATGCCACAAAGAGCACGATTAACAAATAAGCAAACAAACACATTACAAATTGGTTATGAATAGCAGGCACAGTATCTAGAACATTCCCAAGAATTCAACTTTCCTCCGGTTTGTATTTCATGGTTTCATTTCCACCCTACAGTATACCCGCTCTCAGCCAGGCCAAAAACAGCGCAGTGTATCTTTGTGTTTTCATTGTCATAGTGGCATATCTAAACACCTGCCTTTTCCTTCCGAGATATGTACGGGAAGTGAGTCGGCAGAAAGAGAAGAGGTTTAATACTGAGAGAGTTGGAACGCTATACTCTGCAACTGGATCCTGGACTTCCTGACGGGCAGACCACAGGCTTTGAGGATTGGCAACAACACCTCCTCCACACTGACTCTTAACACAGGAGCCCTCCAGGGGTGTGTCCTCAGTCCTCTGCTGTACTCCCTGTTCACCCACAATTGCGTGGCTTTGCACGACACCAACTCCATCATCAAGTTTGCTGACGACAACAAGGTTGCAGGACTGATAACCAGCAATGACGAGTTGCATTAATGGAAAATAAAASACAAATATCTTTTGATTAGATAAGTATTCAATCCCCTGAATCAATACGTTAGAATCACCTTTGGCAGTGATTACAGCTGTGAGTCTATCTGGGTAAGTCTCTAAGAGCTTTGCAAACCTGGATTTTACATTATTTGTCCATTATTCTTTTCACAATTCTTCAAGCTCTATCAAGTTGGTTGTTGATCATTGCTAGACAGCCATTTTCAAGTCTTGCCATAGATTATCAAGTTGATTTAAGTCAAAACTGTAACTAGGCCACTCAGGAACATTCAATGTCATCTTGGTAAGTAACTGAAGGATATATTTAGCCTTATGTTTTAGGTTATTGTCCYGTCTTTCAGATTTGTTTCCCAGTGTCTGTTGCAAAGCAGACCGAACCAGGTTTTCCTTTAGCATTTTACCTGTGTGTTTCTTTGTATCCTAAAAAACTCCATAGGCCTTGCCAATGACAAGCATACCCATAACATGATGMAGCCACCTTCATGTCAGGAAATATATAGAGGGGTACTCAGTGATGCCACATTTTTTGCAGTATTACTTTAGTTCCATATTGCAAACAGGATGCATGTTTTGGAATATTTGTATTATGTAGAGATTTCCTCACACACCTCATTTAGGTTAGTATTTTGGAGTAACTACAATGTTGTTGATCCATCCTCAGTGTTCTCCTATCACAGCCATTTAACAGTTTGTGATGTAACTGGTTTAAAGCCACCGTTGGCCTCATGGTAAAATCCCTGAGCGGTTKTCTTTCTCTCTGTCAACTGAGTTAGGAATGATGCATGCATCTCTGTAGTGACTGGGTGTATTGATACACCATCCAAAGTGTAATTAATAACTTGACCATGCTCAAAGGGTTATTCAATGTTTGCTTTTTTTTATTTGTATCATTCTACCAATGGGTGCCCTTCTTTGTGAGGCATTGGAAAACCTCCMSAGTCTTTGTTGTTGAATCTGTGCTTGAAATTCATGCTCGACTGAGGGACCTTACATATAATTGTATGTTTGGGGTACAGCGATACTCCTAATGTAACCTAGAGGCAGGGAGTCAGGAAGCAAGTGGAGTTAGTGAGTTTAATGACGAAGAACTTGGAACGATCCTAAACAAGGCCAGTGTCTAACATGGCAACATAAACAATATTGCATGGTGGGTGATAACAAAGTAGTGCTAGATAAAGTGGAAGTAGTCAGGGTAGTGATGGAGTCCAGGTGTGCCTCATGATGGGGCGCAGGTGTGCGTAATGAGGGTTGCCAGCTGTGCGTAATGATGGGTTGCCAGGACCGGTGTTTAGTAGGGAGTGGGGGAGCGTGAGTAGACGTGACCCCTAAAGTTATTTTAGGCTTTCCATAACAAAGGGGTTGAATACAAACATGTCTACAAACATGCATTTGATATTATGGGGTACTGTGTGCAGGTCAGTGACACAACATCTAAATGTAATCCATTTTAAATTCAGGCTTTAACACAACAAAATGTGTGTGTAGCATCGACTTTTTCCCCATCACAACTGATGCTACCAGACTCCTATTATACTGCTGAGTTTATGCACTACCCCAATCCCCTTCTTCCCCAATACACATGTATATTTTGGACTATACATTGTACCTTCCTGAATAATACTAAATATTGGACTATAAATTGTGCCTTCCTGTATAATGCTTATGATAAAATGTTGATTCTATTTTACTGAGCCACCTACTTTACAGTATGTTGGTATTAAAATCTTTTAGACGGTGTAAACTTATCTTTTATTATTTCATATTGTTGTAGCATTGTGGAGAAGGGACCTGCAAGTAAGCATTTTGTTGGTTAATGTATACCATGAGTATAGCATACATATGACTAATAAAACTTGAAACTTGAAAGAGGAGAAGCAAGGGTAGAAATAAAACCTCTAGAAACAAAGGAAAATGTTCAAGCATTACAAAAACAGCAAATTCCACATTTTGTTGTGTTACAGCCTGAATTCAACATTGATTGATTTTTTTTTTCTCTCGCCCTTCTACACACAATACCCCATAATGACAAAGTAAAAACATGTTTCTAGAAATGTTAGTAAATTTATAAAAAATGAAATATCTCATTACATATCTATTCACACCCCTCAGTCAATACTTTGTTGAAGCACCTTTGGACGGGTGATTACAGCCTTCAATCGTCTTGGGTATGTCTGTATMWACATCTGGATTCKGGGATTTTCTATCATTTTTCCTTGCAGATTTTCTCAAGCTCTGTTAAATTTAGACGGGGAGCAGTGGTGAAAAGCAATCTTCAAGTCTTTCCACAGATTTTCAATGGGATTCAAGTCTGGGCTTTCAAGTCTGGGCCACTCAAGGACTTTCACATTCTTGTTCTGAAGTCACTCCAGCGTTGATTTGGCTGTATGCTTGGGGTCATTCTTCTGTTGGAACGTAMATCTTCACCCCAGTCTAAGGTCGTTTGCACTCTGAAGCAGGTTCTCATCAAGGATTTGCCTGTATTTGGCTCCCTATCCTTACCAGTCTCCCAGGCCCTGCCGCTGAAAAGCATGATTCTGCCACCACAATGCTTCACAGTAGGAATACTGTTAGACAGGTGATGAGCTGTGCCTGGTTTTCTTCAAACATTGTACTTTGCATTCAGGCCAAAAGTTACATTTTTGTCTCATTAGACTACATAATATTTTCCCATATGCTCCCAGACTCTTTCAAGTGCCTTTTTGCAAACTCCAGGCATGCTGTCCTGGGCCTTTTTCTCAGGAGTCGCTTCCGTCTGGCCACTTTTCCCATAAAGCCAATATTGGTGAAGTGCTAAGACTGTTGACCTTCTGTTAGGTTAGAAAGGATAAATMAAGGAAATTGCATTGTATCTGAGCTCAATTTGTAGTGTCATAGCAAAGCTGTATGCATATTTACGTGAATTCGATATTTCTGTATGTCATTTTAAATAAATTTCCAAAAACGCTGTCATTATAGGGGATTGCGTGTAGATGGGTGAGCGAAAATCAATTGAATCCATTTTGAATTCAGGCTGTAACAACAAAATGTGGAATAAGTCAAAGGGTATGAGTGGCGCAGCAGTCTAAGGCACTGCATCTCAGCGCAAGACTCGTCACTACAGTCCCTGGTTCGAATCCAGGCTGTATCACATCTGGCTGTGATTGGGAGTCCCATAGGGTGGCGCACAATTGGCCCAGCGTCTTCTGGATTTGTCAGGGGTAGGACATCATTGTAAATAAGAATTTGTTCTTAACTGACTTGCCTAGTTAAATACATAAATACTTTCTGAAGGCACTGTAAATTCATATAATTAGTACTTCTTGAAACATCTCATTCCAAAATCATGAGCGTTAATATGGAGATGGTCCCCCTTTTGCTGCTATAACAGCCTCCACTCTTCTGGGAAGGCTTTCCACTAGATGTTGGAACATTCCTGCTCGGACTTGCTTCTATTCAGCTACAAGAGCATTAGTGAGGTCGGGCACTGATGTTGTCGATTAGGTCTGGCTCACAATCGAAGTTCCAATTCATCCTAAAGGTGTTTGATGGGGTTGAGGTCATGGCTCTGTGCAGGCCAGTCACGTTCTTCCACATAAATCTTCCACATGGACCTCGTTTTGTGCAAGGAGGCATTGTCATGCTGAAACAGGAGAGGGCCTTCCCCAAACTCTTGCCACAAAGTTGGAAGCACAGAATTGTCCAGAATGTCATTGTATGCTGTAGCGTTAAGATTTCCCTTCACCAGAATTAAGGGGCCTAGTCCGAACCATGAAAAACAGCCCCAGACCATTATTCCTCCCCCACCAAACGTTACAGTTGGCACTATGCATTGGGGCAGGTACTGTTCTCCTGGCATCCGCATCTTTCAAACGCAGATTGGTTTTGCGRCAGAGCCGTTGTTGCTCCTAGACGTTTCCACTTCACAGTAACAGCACTTACAGTTGACCATGTCAGCTCTAGCAGACAGAAATCTGACAAACTGACTTGTTGGAAAGGTRGCATCCTATGACGGTGCCACGTTGAAAGTCACTGAGCTTTTCAGTAAGGCCAATCTACTGCCAATGTTTGTCTATGGAGATTGCAAGGCTCTGTGCTCGATTTTATACACCTGTCAGCAACGGGTGTGGCTGAAATAGCCAAATCCACTAATTTGAAGTGGTGTCCACATACATTAGTATATATAGTGTATGTTCTGAGAAGTCAAAAGCATGATTTGATTTGAATGATTTATAATGTAATGGCTTCGATTCAACCCGGATGCAGAAGATCTGTGTCGTAACATTTGACATTTAAAGGTAATTTCCTATTGAACCCACGTACGCAGCGTTTTCTGTGAATGGAGTCTCCGTGAACCCTGGAACATCCCCTTTTATTAAAAGGAGCATTAACCGAAACGGGGAGATCAGATTGGATCCCGCTTTCACAGTCGCTTCCACATGACCTGGTACAACATAGTCTTCATTACATGTTCCATTGGAGGAGGATTAACTGTGGGATCACATTCAACATAACATCCTAGCACTTTATATGTCACTTTCTATATAGCATGCTATTCGTATCTTCTTCTGTGTGGGCATGTTACCAGGTAAAGAGTGATAATTAACCAACCAAGTTGTCATCCCTATTGGCACTACTCCATTCAGATTCAATCACTCCTAGATGAAAGCGTTGAAGTGTGTGTATTGGATACACTATAGAGTTCAAGCAAGGACACACGCTCGTGCGCGCACACACCTGCCGTCAGGTGGAAATGCCTATTGATCTCCAAGCCGTATCTCTTTAAACTTATTTAATTGGACGGCAACATACTAATTTACTGTAAGGGATCTAGAGGCTGTGTTGGCTGTGTGTTTTGTCTGGTTCGGTCCCTGTCACTTCCCTGATCAATAACCAGTCACTATGCCTTACTATAACTCTCACAGGTTAGAATAGGCACATCGTCTAGTAGACATGATGATGGATTGCCCCCATCATCTACAGCTGTGTACTGTTCACTACCTTGTTGTTGCATGTACACAGTACTCTACAATGCGGTGTGTGTGGTGTGGTTGTGTGTGTGTGTGTGTGTGTGTGTGTGTGTGTGTGTGTGTGTGGTGTGTGTGTGTGTGTGTGTGTGTGTGTGTGTGTGTGTGTTTATAAGCCTCAGGTCCACAGCCTGCACACTTGTAAATAGCTTTCCTCTGACCCTGGTGTGTCTGGCATATGTGGCTTCTTCAGTTTCCTATAACAACGCACACGCACACGCACACACACACACACACACACGCACACACACGCACAGGTGCCCACACACACGTGAATAATTTGCTGTGTCACCTAATAATAAATCCTCTGTAACTAGGAACCATTACTACGTAACGTCTTTTAGCATTTACACAGTCTTTTGTATGACAAGAACCACACTTAAAAGCCAGTGAGAGATCAATCGAAAGCAGTGATCAGTCGAAAAGGAGTAGATGCAGCTTAGCACGTTTGTTTATTCACAAAAACGATGTTCACGGTTCAAACAGATCCGTTATCATTCCATAGTCTGACTGAATCTAACTGAATCCCCTCTCACCATAGTCTGACTGAAAATCTAACTGAATCCCTCTCACCATAGTCTGACTGAATCTAACTGAATCCCTCATCACCATGTCTGACTGAATCTAACTGAATCCTTCTCACCATAGTCTGACTGAATCTAACTGAATCCTCTCACCATAGTCTGACTGAATTAACTGAATCCCTCTCACTATAGTCTGACTGAATCTAACTGAACCCTCTCACCATAGTCTGACTGAATCTAACTGAACCCCTCTCAACCATAGTCTGACTGAATCTAACTGAATCCCTCTCATAGTCTGTCTGAATCTAACTGAATCTTCTCACCATAGTCTGACTGAATCTAACTGAATCCCTCATCTCAAACATAAGGTCCTGTCTGAATTACACTGAATTCCTTCTACATACATCTGTCTCGACAACTGAACGTCCTCACAGTAGTCTACTGAATCCTCAAGTCTCGTCACACATCGTCTGAATCTAACTGAATCCTTCTCACCATAGCTGTTAGATTCGTACTGAATCTCCTTCCAATAGTCTGTCTGAAACTGAATCCTCTCACCATAGTCTGTCTGAATCTAACTGAATCCTTCTCGCACCATAGTCTGTCTGAATCTAACTGAATCCCTCTCACCATAGTCTGTCTGAATCTAACTGAATCCCTCTCACCATAGTCTGTCTGAATCTAACTGAATCCTTCTCACCATAGTCTGTCTGAATCTAACTGAATCCCTCTCACATAGTCTGTCTGAATCTAACTGAATCCTTCTCACCATAGTCTAGTCTGAATTCTAATTGAATCCCTCTCACACCATAGTCTGACTGAATCTAACTGAATCCCTCCCATCACCATAGTCTGACTGAATCTAACTGAATCCTCTCACCATAGTCTCTGAATCTAACTGAATCCTTCCTCACCTAATCGTCTGAATCTAACTGAATCCTCTCACCCCATAGTCTGACTGAATCTCTGAACTAGAGACATCTCATATATCTTGATCTGTAATCAACGAATCCTCCCCACTGTGACTGATCTAACTAGAAATCAAGTCTGTCTGAATCTAACTGAATCCCTCTCACCATAGGTCTGACTGAATCTCCTGGAATCTAACTGACCCTCTCACCATAGTCTGACTGAATCTAACTGATCCTCACCATAGTCTGTCTGAATCTAACTGAATCCTCTCACCATAGTCTGACTGAATCTAACTGAATCCCTCTCACCATAGTCTGTCTGAATTCTACTGAATCCTCTCTCACCATAGTCTGACTGAATCATAACTGAATCCCTCACACCATTCGGTCGTCTTGATTTCTAACTGAATCCCTCTCACCATAGGCTGTCTGAATCTAACTGAATCCCTCTCCCATAGTCTGACTGAATCTAACCGAATCCCTATCCACACCAATAGCCTGACTCTGAATCTAACGAATCCCAGGTCACAATAGTTCGTAAGACTGAACTTATACCGTGAATCTCTGTCCTCACACATTAGTCTGACTGATTGATCCTAAATGAATCCCTCACCATAGTCGTGCTGAATCTACTGAATCCCTCTCACCATAGTCTGTCTAATCTAATACCCTTCTCTAACCATAGTCTGACTGAATCTAACTGAATACTACTCCACTGTAACCCTACTCAAACCATAGTCTGAACTAAATCTAACTGAAATGCCCATCACCAATAAGCTGTCTGAATCTAAACTGATTTCCTCTCACCATAGTCTGAACTGAGAATCTAACAACTGTCAGTTCTCCTCACCAAACGTCCTAGACCTGAATCTATATCTGAATTCTACATCTTGAAAATCCCTCTCACCATAGTCTGACTGAATCTAACTGAATCCCTCTCACCATAGTCTGACTGAATCTAACTGATTCCCTCTCACCATAGTCTGGTTTCTCTGTTTCTGTCATTAGCATTCTGTGTCTCATCGACCTTGTTACTGAGCGATGCACCTTTGAACAATTGAATTAGATTGACTGAGTTACTTCAATCAAACATCCCATTCTGTCCTTGAAAGATGTCAGATCGTTTCTCAATTTTTTGTAATGAGAAATGGAGAGGGTTGGTTCAATCTAACCTCAATCTAATCAACATGGCTATGTTCATTATAATGGATGCGGTAATGGYCACTTCAAGGCCACGCTTGAGAGGAACTGGCACTTTCATCCTTCAAACCTAATCTTCTCTTGACTATAGTCTAGTGATGTTGATGGCTCAGTGTGGCTTGAATGTGTGGCTATCAGATCGTGTCAGACAGTGTGTCCGTCTTTGTTATGTGTCCGGTACAGCTACATCTAGGATAATGTTCGATGGCGGGGCGTGTGTGTTTGTGTGTTGTGGTGTTTGTGTGATTGTGTGATTGTCTGTTTTAAACGGATAGTCTGAGAGGTGTGTTTGATCCATCACTAGAAATATTTCATAAAGCTCGACGTGACCAGTAGGCTATCTGGACATCTGTGTCCTTAGAGTCCAGTGTTCTGTCTAACTCTGTTATACACTGTGCCCTCTATAATTATTGGGACAATKAAGYATTTTTTCCTCTGTTGGCTCTGTACTCCATATTCAAACCATGAGGTTAAAGTGAGAAAGTTACAGACGCACAAATATCATACCCCCAAGACATGCTAACCTCKCACTATTACAATAACAGGGGTGGTTAGCATTTTTAGGGGGGTRTGGTATTTGTGCGAATCTAACTTTCTCACTCATCGTTATTCACCATTCYTTCAGGATTATCCGTAATCATGTTAGCATCCACATTAATGTACAAGTGTTTAGAAACATAGTCCATTCTTATTTACAATTAAAGTGACTCCAAAATGACACAATACATTATTTACCATSAATTACTATTGGAAACAAAATAATCTGAAACACAACCAAAACAAACAGAAAATCCATCCAACAAAAAGCTTGACATAGYCATTGCATGCTATGAATATGGGACCAAATACTACACTTTTTACTACTTTAATACACATATAAGTGAATAGGCCTTTGCTGCCCTAAAATGGTGGGACTATGTACAAAAAAGGCTGTAATCTTTCAATGGTTTGCCTGATATCGATGAAAATATCCTAGAATTAAAGCTGACAGTCTGCACTTTAACCTCATAGTCGTTGGTTGATTTCAAGTWTAGAGCCAAAAGCAGAACAAATATTTTACTGTCCCAATAATTACGGAGGGCACAGTAATATACTTCTGTTGTCTCACTGGCAGAATTCGCCCCTTGAGAGCTGCAGAACCTTGGGGCAACTCTCCATTTTCACTAGTTCTGTCTCAGTCACTCAGGTGTCCAGTAAGTGATATGCACAAGCTGCATCTTTGAGTTACGTTCAGGTTGTTGAAAGATTCCCAAGGTGTTCCTGAATATGGATGTGCAGACTGTGGCCCCCTGAGTTACGTTCAGCTCGACTGCACTGTTTCCACCTGTTGTTAAGAATTGATTACAGCACAACGGCAGATTGGGAAACCAGTCTTCTGTGAGAAGACAGCTCTGTGAACAGAATCCCAGAGCTAGGAGAGAGGCCAGAGCGGGATGAAGTTGTGAAACAGCCAGTGAAACGGAACACCTTTTCTAGAGTTTAWATCAATGGACAGCTCTGAAATGTTCCAGTTTGTTATCTTTTTGCTTTTTTTTCAATCTAAAATGTTGGGATTGAGCTAGATCTTGTGAAATCAACTCAGAATGAGTCATTGTTTTAATACGAGATCATTATTAGTGCCAACGTTGCTSTTTGTGCAGTAGAGCTGTGAAAGAGCAAGAAGAGAAACATAGTCCAGCAGAMAACATGTCTTTTTATTTTTACATTTAGTTAAATTATGTGATTATGCATACAATGACCCCAATACCTTGCTGTTGCAGCCCCAGTGCCATACAATGACTGAGGACAACATCAAGGCAAAGGGTTGTTTCTATGCATTCTGTTGACTGGAGGATTCTCCACCTCCTCTCTCTTCTTTCAGATCAAATATGCCAAATTCTTATACGACAGAGAAGAGGTCAGAGAATATCAGAGAGTACTGTGGAAATAAGGCAGAGATTAGACAGATCAGAGAGTATTGTGGAAAGTATGGAGATTAGACAGATCAGAGAGTACTGTGGAACAAGTAGGAGAGATTAGAACAGATCAGAGAGTACTGTGGAAAAGTAGGAGGAGACAGATCAGAGAGTACTGTTGACGAAGTAGGAGAGATTAGACAGATCAGAGAGTACTGTGGAAAGTAGGAGAGATTAGACAGATCAGAGTATTGTGGAGAAGTAGGGAGATAAGAAAGATCAGAGAGTACTGTGGAGAAGTAGGAGGATTAGACAGATCAGAGAGTACTGTGGAGAAGTAGGAGAG
This sequence comes from Salvelinus sp. IW2-2015, assembly GCF_002910315.2. Classification (NCBI taxonomy): domain Eukaryota; kingdom Metazoa; phylum Chordata; class Actinopteri; order Salmoniformes; family Salmonidae; genus Salvelinus; species Salvelinus sp. IW2-2015. The sequence goes on along the minus strand of NW_019942656.1, from coordinate 325,862 downwards.
ATTAGACAGATCAGAGAGTACTGTGGAGAAGCAGGAGAGATTAGACAGATCAGAGAGTATTGTGGAGAAGCAGGAGAGTCAGAAAGATCAGAGAGTACTTGGAGAAGTAGGAGAGATTAGAGAGGTCAGAGAGTACTGTGGAGGAGCAGGAGAGGTCAGGAATATCAGAGAGTACTGTGGAAAAGTAGGAGAATTAGACAGATCAGAGAGTATTGTGGAAAAGTATGAGAGATTAGACAGATCAGAGAGTACTGTGGAAAAGTAGGAGAGGTCAGAAAGATCAGAGATTACTGTGGAAAAGTAGGAGAGGTCAGGAAGATCAGAGAGCATCATTGTA
>NW_019942656.1:318229-325037 GCF_002910315.2 Salvelinus sp. IW2-2015 | reverse complement strand
CTTTTCCACAGTGTCACAAAACTTAACAAGGAGACTTGTTTGTTTCCCAGACAGGGAATAAAATATAGCATCGCCGTTTTGTATCACAAAATATATCACAATAGCAGAACAAAAATGTGTCTTAAAGTTATTTGAGTAAGTGTGTGTGTGTGTGTGTGTGTGTGTGTGTGTGTACTGTCTTTGCTGAAATTTGAAGAGTTTCCCCTTGGCAGTCTTCACAGAGGCTCTCAGAACCTTCCATTTGTGCTTGTTAACAAGATGCCCGTGAGCTGTACACATCATTTCTGCCCTCCCCCTACCTCATAGACATAGTATGTGTTTACTCGCAGAGGGAAGCTGTTTCACGGTCCAGAAATTAATAGGGTAAGGGACTGAGTCAGGGAGATAATGACTCCCACGGTACGTAACGCCATTCACATCGTCAGATTACATAGTGGGTGAAACTGTTTAGCTAAGATGTGTTGTGTAAATATCACTCTTAGCCTACTCTCTCACTATCTTGCTGATAATGGGAGGAATACCTATTTGCGAGTTTCTGGACCTCTGAGACAAAGACATAGATATTCCTGCTAGAGGAAAATATTGCCCTATGTYGATTTCTTACTGTTGACGGGCAGTAGGGGCAGCTTTCTTGGGATAATATTCCATCGATTGAACTAAAGTAGGTTGACTGTTTTAGTGAGATATACACAACATGACCAAAAGTATGTGGACACCTGCTCGTTGAACATCTCATTCGAAAATATTGTGAAATAATATGGAGTTGGTCCCCCCCTTTACTGCTATAACAGCCTCCACTCTTCTGAGAAGGCTTTTCACTAGATGTTGGAACATTGCTGCAGGACTTTCTTCCATTTAGCCACAAAATCATTAGTGAGGTTGGACACTGACGTTGGGCGATTAGGCCCTGGCTCGCAGTCGGCGTTCCAGTTCATCCCAAAGGTCCTCGATGGGGTTGAGGTCAGGGCTCTGTTCAGGCCAGTCAAGATCTTCCACAACGATCTCGACAAACAATTTCTGAATGCTTTTTCACCTGCATTGCTTGCTGTTTGGGGTTTTAGGCTGGGTTTCTGTACAGCACTTTGAGATATCAGCTGATGTAAGAAGGGATTTATAAATACATTTGATTTGATTTGAATGGACCTGGCTTTGTGCATGAGGGCATTGTCATGCTTGAACAGGAAATGGCCTTCCCCAAACTGTTGCAACAAAGTTGGAAGCAGAGAATCGTCATTCATTCAATCATTGTATGCTGTAGCATTAAGACTTTCCTTCACTGGAACTAAGGAGTCTGAACCACGAAAAACAGCCCCAGACCATTATTCCTCCTCCACCAAACTTTACAGTTGGCATTATGCATTGAGGCAGGTACTGTTCTCCTGGCATACGCCAAACCCAGATTCGTCCGGCTGACTGCCAGATGGTGAACCGGGATTCATCACTCCAGAGAACGCGCTTCCACTGATCAGAGTCCAATGGCAGCGAGCTTTACACCACTTCAGCCAACCCATTTCAATAAGCTCCAGACGAACAGTTATTGTGCTGACGTTGCTTCCAGAGGCTGTTCAGAACTAGATAGTGAGTGTTGCATCCAAGGACAGACGATTTTTACACTCTACATGGCAGTCCCGTTCTGTGAGCTTGTGTTGCCTACCATTTTATGGCTAAGCGATTGTTGCTCCTAGACACATTTGCATGGCTGTGTGCTTGATTTTATACACCTGTCAGCAATGGGTATGAGTGAAATAGCCGAATCCACTAATTTGAATGGGTGTCCACATACTTTTGTATATATCGTATGTTTACTGTTGAAGTATAATTTTACCCAACCTAGTTTCAACCAGCGTTTTTTTTTCTCCACCTAGTAGTCTCAGAGTAGGGCAGAAACAAAACTCCTGGCAGGCTTTGTCGTCCAGGACAGTGGGGGGTTTGGGTAATGAATGCCCTACAGAGGAAACCAGGAGAAGGGGAAGTCAGCAGCCTTGGTGCCCAGGGCAGAGAGCTCTGGATGGGACAGGAAAGCTCAGAGAGTTCCCCTGCCCTGGTCCTCTGGGAAGGAAGAACCATGGCCGAAGGGAAAGAGGCTGTTTATGTAATGGAAGGAGAGAGGAGGGAGATGGAGTGGAACGAAAGGAGAAGGGAGAAGAGAGAGGTGAAGGGGGATGAGAGAGGACGAAAGGGGGACGGGGGTGCAATGAGTACACACATACAGACGGTTGCTTTAGACATTAGGGGCTGCAGGAACTCTGCAGTGATGGATGGGGCTCGAGTAGAACTGGGAGAAGACAAATGACTAAGGCCTTGTGTAGCCCTCCTAACCCCTCAACACATTGCCAGAGAGAGAGCGAGGGAGGGGGGGTTAGTAGAGAGTAAACCAGATAAATAAGTCAAATATAGTGGGAGTAAGAACCCAGTTGAAGAGAAAATTGAGAAAGATAGACTTTAGTATGTATTAATCACTTCCACGTGAACATGTGCACGCACACGYCAGTGGAGGCTGCTGAGGGGAGAACAGCTCATAATAATGGAATGGCATCAGACACCTGGAAACCATGGAAACCATGTGTTTGATGTATTTGATAGCATTCCACTGATTCCGCTCCAGCCATTACCACAAGCCCGTCCTCCCCAATTAAGGTGCCACCAACCTCCTGTGACACATACACTCACACACACTTTGCACCATTTATAAGTGTAGGCTATATGAWTGTATTTGGTCWTCCTGGAAAGTGGATGTGAAGCTAGTTATGGTGTGGGAAGGCCATCGCACCAATTAATCTCCCGTTCGTGGAAATGTGAGCAGTCCTGCCAACAAAGTTAATGAAGTGCCCATATTTGGGGACCCTATTTGATTTTTTTTATTATATACTGTCTGGTATGAAAACGATAGCCCCTATCTGCAAAAGCAGGTGTCTGCAGAAAGCTGAGTATCTTGGCTATTGATCTGTGCCTTACATTCTTTGGTGTGACTAGACTATTGCCAATGTTATCTGATGATGTATTACTTTATGTCAACATCGACTGTCTGATATTGTTCACATGTTGTGGAAGCCATCTGATGTGTTTCCAGCTCTAGTCATCAATCATTCACTTATAGCTTGTCAATGAAAGATTACTTCCAAAATAAAAAAATTTAAGAAACGGTTGTTTTGTGTGTGATTGATCTTGTGTATTCTGAACTATGTAACACCTATCTATCTTCTGATCATTTCCTCATAATCTCCCAGATGTCTTCTTTCCAAATATACCAAGTTTTGTCATGTCAGAATCATGAAATTACACATGAATAGCAGTTATATTTGGGTGTGTCTATTTAGGCGGAAATCAACATTTTGCCATTACATCGAAGAGGTTAAATGGTGCAAGAATGACTCACACACATGCTTGAACACACGCACAAATGAACACATCTTCTCAGAACCAGAGAATAAAAGGGGATTGGCTCCCATTGATGATTTCCATTCGTCCGGATGAGTCAGAGGCCTCTGCATGTGTGCGTATAGTCAACATGTTGATGTGTAACACGTGTCTGGGTTTGCGTAGGCCTGTGTAAATGTGCTAATTATTTAGTTGATAATATTCCCTCATTCTTTCACACTCTGTTCTAGCCCAGTCCCACCATCTCCCCACTAGCTTACTGGGAACAGTCGAGCCGATTGGGTATGTGGTCCCACAATCACTGAGAATCACCGCTGGAATTTGACCCTGTATGATCAGTCTCTTAGCAAAGCCAACATGGTGAAAAGATATGCATCACAAACCAAGACGCGTGGCACAGTGGTGACTTTCTCATCATAAAGTAACTGTCTACAAGAGTTCTGTTAGTTTTGGAATACCAGAGCGTCCTTGTCGAATTATTGTAGAAAGTTGTGACTTCCATTTTGGTACAATGTTGTAGAATACGATTTCATCACACACACACACCACACCACACACACAACCACACACACACACCACTCACCACACACCACACCCACACACACAACACCCCCACCACCCCACACACACACACACCACACACACACACACACACACCACACCACACACTACGACCACCAACACAACACACCCCACAACATTTTGTATTTACAGCCAATGTCGGCTAGCTGGGAGCAAGAGATGAGCCTTGGCCTAAGCTACTGTTGATTGTGAAGATGAGGCATTTTTAAAATGGAAGTTAGAGAGTATGCCCATAGTGGAAAACACCGCAAGGTAGGGCTCCAGACTGCCACCATTTTGACGCATTCTGCGACCCATTGACTTGGCCATGCGAGTAACAACAGTATTGGTTGATCGTTGTGAGCTGCACATTGAAAAATGTCCTATTTGTTAGGTGTATTTTCCACATGTTCATATATGAAATAACAAAGTAAAGTCCAGACACAGATCAAGTTGATGTCGTTTATCAAAGCGTCGCATGGCTCACAACTCGCTCAGTGCTTGACTGACTACCCTACATGTATAACATCCCACCATGAGATGTCGTAGTAGGTTAGTGTTGTCGTAAACAATTTCAGTCTTACTTCTATGTTTGGCCTAAACATACATCACTCTTGTTTTGTTTATTTAATTTAATTCGACTGTTTTGCATGTAATCACAGTAAGTTAACAATTTACTCAAATGCAAACACGAAGCATTGCTCTGTCTCTCAACTGAGCATACAGTGCTTTTAAGACACAACTGTCTCTTGTTTTTTGAAGTCATTTTTTAAATTATTATATTATTTCATTTTTTCAGCGTCTCTTGTTTTGTTGCACTCTTTTTTTTTAGTGCGTGAGACTAGTCGTAGTCACGGAGGTACGGTGGAGGCTGTCTGTTACATCTAGTGGGGCACCTTTGTAGTGGTAGTGTGACAGTGACAGTGACAGTGACTCAGGTGAGGAGACCTTTATCTCCAGGTTGAGCTTCTTGAAGAATGATTTGTTCCTTGTGATGTCGTGTCCATACCTCATGGCCGTGACCATTGAGCATTTGACCTTTGACACAGTGTAGGGTTCTGTGTTGTAGGGCGGTGTGAGTTTATTGTGCTTGGGTTGGCGGTGTAGCACCATATCATCTGGGGGAGGGAGATTATTAGGCATCTGCGTTTGAGTGAGCCTTCATATTTGCCTTGTTGTCTCTGGCGGATTTCAGAGTTTGTGTCACCTGGCTTGGTGGGGATCTTTGTGTACATTTTGCGTTGAAACATAATTTCAGCAGGTGCTGTCTCTGTGGTGCTGTGTGGTGTGGAACAGTACTCACGGAGGAAAGTGTTGAGGTACTGTCTCCATGGGACACCTTGTGTTCCTGCCATGCGGATGGTTTTGCCTAGAGTGCACATGAACCGTTCTGCTGCAGTGTTAGCCTGCGGCCAGAGGGGGGTGATCTTGAGGTGGTGAAACCGTAGGTAGGTTGCAAACTGAGTCATTCGGTCACTGTTGAACGGAGGGCCGTTGTCTGTTTTAATAACTCGGGGGATCCCAAACATGCAGAACCCCTTATCCGTGATTGCGATGACAACATTGGCTGATGTAGAGTGAACAACCTCCACAGGTGGATAGTGAGAATACTAATCTACAATGACTAGTAGATACTCTCCTGCACTAACACTATGCCAGGAGGTTTCTGGTAACTCAGCCATTGAGTGGTTCTGAGTGAGTGACTGGGGGTATCGGCCTGACATGCTAAGCAGTTTCTAACATATACCAGAGACAGAAAGACCTTACCTAAAAAGATCAATGCCCATCTCTAATCAAATAAAATCCAATTTAATTTTTCACATACAATGGTTTAGCAGATGTTATGCTGGTGTAGCGAATGCATATCAGAGCATACACGACACACAATCACAAATGACACACCACACGCTGCTTACAGTGAAATGAACAACACATTATGGAGTGAGCTTACTGTGTCACCAACGATACATCATCCTACGAGGAACAGGATAGTCTGCCCCGGCAGGCTCTTTCCGCGTACACAAGTAGAGCGATACGCTTGCGTGAAACAGATCGAGAATTTTAAGAAAGAGCAGGAGTGGCTTAGCTCGTCCGATCCCGGGAAGCGAACGGCCATCGCAGGTCGGGTTGTAAAGAAGCTAAGACGTCTCGAAGGAAAAAGGTTCTTCTCCGAGACCGAACAAGGCCCATGTTGAAATGCTTGATGTAGTGGGGCGTCGTTAGCGAACTGCTGTAGCATGCACCAGGCCGATGTTAGAAATGCTTAGGCATGTCGGCCATGTTAGAACATGCCTTTTGGCATGTCGAGGCCGGATGTTAGAAACTGCTTAGCATGGTAGGCCATGTTAGAATGCTTTGATGCAGGCCGATGTTAGAAACTGGCTTAGGCTCAGGCCCATGTTAGAAAATGCTTAGGCAATGAGGCGAGTTGAAACGGCAATGACATTAGAGGAACTGCTTTAGCGATGTCAGGGAATGTTAGGAACTGTTAGCATAGAGGCCGATGTTAGAAACTGCTTAGCATGACAGGCCGATGTTGAAACTGCTCTTTAGCAGACAGGCCGATGGTTAGAAACTGCTTAGCCATGTCAACGGCCATGTTAGAAACTGCTTAGCATGTACAGGCGTGTTAGGAACTGCTTGCATGACATGGCCGATGTTAGAACTGGCTAGCATGTCAGGCGATGTTAGAAACTGCTTAGCATGTCAGGCCGATGGTTAGAAAATGCTTAGGCAAGCATGTCAGGCCGATGTTAGAGAACTGCTTTGCATGTCAGGCCGATGTTAGAAACTGCTTAGCATGTCAGGCCATGTTAGAAACTGCTTAGCATGTCAGGCCGATGTTGAAACGTGCTTAAGATGTCGGCCG
>NW_019942656.1:300665-313195 GCF_002910315.2 Salvelinus sp. IW2-2015 | reverse complement strand
GTTAGAACTGCTTGTAGCATGCACAGGCCGATGTTAGAAACTGCTTAGCATGTCAGGCCCATGTTAGAAAACTGCTTAGCATGCAGGCGATGTTAGAAACTGCTTTAGCATGTAGGCCCATGTTAGGAACTGCTTAAGCATCACAGGCCGATGTTAGAAACTGTTAGCATGTACAGGCGATGTTAGAAACTGCTAGCATGAACAGATGACGCCATGTTAAACTGCTTAGCATGACAGGCGATGTTAGAAACTGCTTAGCATGTCAGGCCATGTTAAAACTGCTTAGCATGTCAGGCCCATGTTAGAAACTGCTTAGCATGACAGGCCGATGTTAGAACTGCTAGCATGCAGGCCATGTAGAAACTGCTTAGCATGTCAGGCGATGTTAGAAACTGCTAGCATGTCAGGCCGATGTAGAAACTGCTTAGCATGTCAGGCCGGATGTTAGAAACTGCTTAGCATGTCAGGCCGATGTTAGAAACTGCTTACATGTCAGGCCGATGTTAGAAAACTGCCTTAGCAGTCAGGCGCCGCATGTTTAGAAACTGCTTAGCATTCAGGCCATGTTAGAAACGTGCTTAGCAGTGTCAGGCCCATGTCCTAGCTTCAGATGAACGCTTAGCCATGTCAGACGTCCGGAAGTATCGGCCTGACATGCTAAGCAGTTTCTAACATCGGCCTGTCGGTCTCTGGAGGGAAACCTTTTCTTGGAGGACTGTCTTAGTCTTTACAACGCCCTGATGTCCTTCATGGGCGAGCTGAAGCACTCTGCTTTGAAGAGCTGGGGGCGATGACTATCCTGTTGCCTCGTAGGATGATGTCATCGTTGGTTGACACAGTAAGCTCACTCATAATGTGTTTGTGTCATTTCACTGTAGCAGCGTGTGGTGTGTCATTTGTGATTGTGTGGTCGTGTATTGTCTCTGATATGCATTTCGCTACACCAGCAATAACATCTGCTAAACCATGTATGTGACAAATAAAATTGGATTTGATTTGATTTGAGATGGGCATTGATCTTTTTTAGGGTAAGGTCTTTCTGTCTCTGTTTTGATTTCCTCCTGTGTCATTGCTTTGAGTGTGGCGTTCAGCACCATGAAATTGACATATTCTCCTGCCACTTTCTCTGCTCGTCAGCTGTCTTTGCTGGGAGTGGGTGATGGGACATGTAGTCTGGTGGGTTGTCGGCTCCTTTTCTACATTCGGCTCTGTAGTTTGGCTGATGCCGGAGTCCCCACCTTTCGATCTGAGCAAGTGGCTTCGACCTCGGGTTGTTCCARATCATCTCCAGTGGTTTGTGATCTGTCACCAGAGGGAATGGGTTGCCTTATATGTACAGATGGAAGTGTTCAACAACTCCATACAATGGCTAGTGCTTTGCGTTCTGTTTGCGAGTGGCATCTATCCACGTTACTGAGTGCTCGGCTGGCGTACGCAATGCTGCTTCTCTCTCTCCGGTGTTTCTGGTAGAGCGTGGCACCCAGTYCGACCGGGCTGGCGTCCAAAATGAATTCTGTTTCTTTCTGTGGATCAAAGTATGACAGGGTAGTGTTGCTAGTTAAAGCATCTTTAAGCTTTTCCATCCCCACTGCCATGGAACATTCTTCTTTGTGAGCTCCCATAGTGGTTCAGTGATGGTGGCATAATCCTGGATGAAACATGAGCAGTAATTTGCCATGTTGAGAAGTTTCTTGATTTCACTTGCATTTTGGAGATTCCTGGCCTAGGGAATAGCTATGACTTTTTTTGGGGTCAGCTGTGATGTTGCCAGCAGAGAAGATGAATCCAAAGAACTCCAGTCTGGATTTATTGTCCTCACAATTCTTGCAGTTGAGAGTCAGTCCACTCTCCTTGAGCCTCTGGAACACTGCTCTCAGGCTGTTGTCGTGGTTAGCTTGTGTTGCTCCATACACAATGATATCATCGCTGAGGTTTTTTAACAGCTGCAATGTATTGGAGTGTCTGACAGATAGCATTCTGGAACACCTCTGCAGCTGAGGAGATACCAAAGTTCAAATGCTTATACCTCCTCAGGCCTAGATGAGTGGGGAACGTGGTGATGTACCTGTTTTCGGGCCGTAGTTCAAGTTGGTGATATCCACCTTCTAGTTTAAGCTTGGAAAACATTGTGGCTCCATTGAGCTCATGGATGATGTCGTCCATGGTGGGTGTGTTGTGATGTTCACTTAGAATGGCTGTATTTGCTTCGTACATGTCTATGCAGATTCTGACCTTGTTTGGGTCCTTGGGCTTTGGGGGTGTCACGATGGGGAGACCCAGGGTGTAGGGCCTGTCCCCGTCTCGACGATATCATCGGTCTCCAGTGACTGTAGCTCTTCTTCGACCTTCTTTCGGATGTGGAAGGGTACACGTCTGTGTAGTTGGCATATGGGCTGGGCATGGGTGTCTATGTGTAGTTTAACCTGGAAATATTTCAGCTTTCCGATTCCATTGAACAGCTCTGGATGGCTGTCCACCAGTACATTTTCCACTGTGTGCTTGACTGGTGGGAAGAGATGCGGAGTTGATTATCTTGATCAGGCCTAGCTTCTCAGCTGTTGGGTAGATCACCTTGAATTACATAGAATGGGCTYTGAGTGTTCTCATCTCTTGCCTCTACATTGCATGTGAGTCACAGGAGGCTGGTGGCACCTTAATTGGGGAGGCTGGGCTCGTGGAATGGCTGGAGCGGAATACGTGGAATGAATGGKATCAAATACATCAAACGYATRGTTTCCATGGTTTCCATGTGTTTGATGCCATTCCATTTGCGCCGTTCCAGCCATTATTATGAGCCGTCCTCCCCTCAGTAGCCTCCACTGATGTGAGTGCACCAGCGATGGGCAGTGGGATTGTGGAGCCATATGAAAATATTTCGATTTTTGCTGGACTGAGCTACGGCTATGGCTTCATTGTATTGAAAACCACCTCACTGATAATGTTCACTGCAACCGCTGAGTCTATCAGAACTGCTACTATGTTGTCATAAACAATTATCAGTCTTACTGCACTGTCGTGCCTAAACATTACAGTACATTATTCTCATGAAACAACCTGTACTCAGGGGTAGATGTAACATAGTAAATGTAAATCTAGGACACTCCAATTAGTATGATATGTTATGTTTTGTATGGCTTGTCATAATTTGTGGATGTCCGTCATCCATTTCTTAAAATATGTTACGAATTGCAATTGGTGCAATATGCAAAATGTATGATATGTTACAAATTCCAATTTGTTGTGGCTAAGTGGTTAACTCTAACGTTAGCTAAGTGGCTGTCGTTAGCTAATTTAGGGGTTAGGGTTAGAGTTAAGGTTAGAGTTAGGGAAAGAGTTAGCTAACATGCTAAGTAGTTGCTAATCAGCTAAAATGCTCAAGTTGTCCATGATGAGATTCGAACATGCAACCTTTGGGTTGCTAGACATTCGCGTTACACTCTACTTTAGTTTTTGCATTAAGTAACCTTCTGTCTAGCCTTGTCGAGAACTTGGCTACCATGGCACAAAACCAGCTAAAAAAGTGTGGGAAATCAGTGATGCCTCGCAACACGTCATAATAATCAAATGCCTTGCTAATCAAAATTTGTTGATGTATGTGTGTTTGTGGTGAACCGTGTGACTGTAACAGGAACAAACATAACCTTTTGCAAGGTGATGGGTAAAGAAGAGATAACGGGACCTGTCACGCTGATTGATGGGTTTAGAAGAGATAACGGGACCTGTCACGCTGAATGATGAGTTTAGAAGAGATTACGGAACCTGTCACGCTGATTGATGGGTTTAGAAGAGATAACGAGACCTGTCACACTGATTGATGGCTTTAGAAGAGATAACGGGACCTGTCACGCTGATTGATGTGTTTTAGAAGAGATAACGGGATCTTTCACGCTGATTGATGGGTTTAGAAGAGATAACAGGACCTGTCACGCTGAGTGATGTGTTTAGACGAGATAACGGGACCTGTCACACTGAGTGATGGGTTTTCAAAAGAATTATGTGGCTCTTGTCAGTACCAATGACATGGAAAGAATTGGCTGTTTTTTGACGGAGTTAGAACGAAAAGAAGTCCCACAACTGTCTCGACCCCTAGTTGTACCAAAAGAGTGTCTATTCAGGAAAGCACCAAGAGTCCGGCGAGACGAGGCCTATTCAGGGACCCAGCAACAGAYGACCAACCGCCAGACATAGGAATTCAACTATCGGTTGTTGGTTTTCAGTGACAACAATGAAAGTAAGTGCTCTAACTTCTAACAAAATAGCTATCTACAGCTACGCTATCTACAGGTAATCTATCTACAGCTAAGCTATCCTCTCTACAGCTAAGCTATCCTATCTACAGCTAGGTTATCTAAAGCTTTTGGCAATAGGCCATGCAGCTACAGGTGAACTTTTGTTTGATTGTTGGTTTGTTTGTTTTTTATTCCAATATTAATCATTAGACTCTCATATAGGACGAAAACAGTGTTGCACAAATCCTACAGGCTCACATGTGTAGGCTACATTTAATAATATCTTCAGTTGATCATAGGGACAATTGTAGCCTAGATAATGTATACCTAGTTTGTTTTTGTCCCTTGGCAAATTGCAAATGTGTTGCATAATGCATGACGACCATCTCAGATATTAAAACCTTATTTTCCTTTTATTAAAGGTCACTGTTACAACTACTTCTGGTACAAAGTCACGGATACTTAGAGGTCCTTTGGAAAGAATTGGTTAATGTCTTCAAGGTAATCGGCCCAGAGCAACACCAAAGTATTTGACGCAAGAACTGCAAACACAGTGCCTCACAAAATAACTCATCCAAATCAAGGGGCCATGTCCAATTTGACATAGCACAGAAAGTCAGCAGGGCCATTGGAGAGCAGACAGATCTCCTGCAGCGATTTGTTAAAGACTGTGAGCTGAAGCCAGAGTCTGGAAAGCACTCAATCTCAGGTAGATCTGAGGACATCAACCATATAGTAAGTGTATTTCTTTTTCAGAAGATGTTTGCTTTGACACCTGGCAGGTTCTACCCTTACCAGAACTTCTAAATACACCTGTTTCACAAATTGGACTATGAGGAACTAGCGTTGTGGATCARCAACCACATACAGTCTCATACTGTATAGTCTGATGTTATCTAAAACTCCAKCAAGCTGTCTTCCATGGTACAGGATAAGTGAATGTTATCTTGTGCTGTCCCTCCCTGCTCTTCCATATGCCTGYATGTAGGACTCAAGKTCTTGGGGTGGTCCATAGTTGACTACATGATGAACACCCTTAAAGTCTAGCCCCATTCCCAGGGCTGAAGTAGCCATCACAACTCTGAGTTATGATGACTCATCTTTCAAGGCTGTGATGATGTGCAGTTGTATGTGCTCGRGTGTCTCTCTCAGGGAAAAACATGTTGAAAAGCCTGTTTTCCAGTGAGTCYTCTGCTCCTGCTGAATGCACAGATTCCTGTCCACAAAAATGCTGAAAAACCTTGTTGTACATCAAAAAACAGTCTTCATTTCTCTTACAGTATATGACCTTAGGGTCTGAGGCTCYTTTGATTCCAACTCTGTGAGCAACCATGAAAACTTCTTTACAGTGTCATTAGACACCATGCCAGTGTGATGTTGTCCCTGTCAGGACTTTTCACCACCTCAACCCATTGCTGCATGCCCACGTGCTTCGTGAGGCTCTTATTGTAGTCTTGGAAGCTGTAGCTGTGAAGGCCAATACAGGAACAGGAACTGGTAGGATTRACCGCAGCKCGCCAACCATTCCACAACACTTCCGAAAAGCAGCCTCCTACCCCTGTGCCTTACYCCTTTATAGGAAATGGGATAAAAATAACAAAATATGCATTAGTTGTCATAACAAAGGACAAAATCAAACTGGTTCAATGACAACGTTGTCATATTGAAGGTAGACTGTGGCCTTTGTGTTCATTTAAAGGAGTGTTATTTTAAATGATCCAACATCATTTATTACAAGGGATACATATACTAAAACGCACAAACACAAYTGATCAAAGAATTAGCAGGTTTCACACGTTAGACACTCATTTTTGTATTGTTATTTTTACAAGTCAAATAATACCAGGTCCTTGGTATTGAAACTGTAACTAGTGCCTGCAACCTGGTGCAGGTTATCGACAACCTACCAGGGTAGTTATAAACAGCACAGGAATTAAATCATAAACATGTATTGGTCACATCTTTTCTAATGCTGCAGACATGTGCTTTAAAGCAGTACCCAGATCCATTGGATGTAGTRATCACAATATAATAGCCATATCTAGGAAAACCAAAGTTCCAAMAGCTGGGCCTAATATAGTGCCGCTGATCGGMAAACATACAGTAAATTGAGAAATCATGTGACTAAACTGAACGAAAAGAAGAAGAAAATGTACTATGAAACAAATATAAATTATATAAAGAATGATAGTAAAAAGCTTTGGAGCACCTTAATTAAATGACATTTTAGGCAAAAAGGCAAACTAGGCACCATCATTCATTGAATCAGATGTCTCATTCATCACAAAGCCCACTGATATTGSCAACTACTTGTAATGATTTTTCTTTGGCAAGATTAGCAAATTTAGGCATGACATGCCAACAACAAATAGTGAATTTGCATATTCATGCATAACTAACCAAATGATGAAAGAAAATAATTGTAATTTTGAATTCCGTAAAGTGAGTGTGGAAGAGGTGAACAAATGATTGTTGTCTATCMACAATGACAAGCCACCTGGGTCTGAAAACTTGGATGGAAAATGACTGAGGATGRKAGSGGACGATATTGCCACTCCYACTCTATTCAATCTAAGCCTACAGGAACGTGTGTGCCCTCAGRCCTGGAGGGAATCAAAAAGTATTTCCGCTTCCCAAGAATAGCAAAGCATCACGGTATGGCAACAGCACCATCCTCAATCGCATGGCGCTGCAGAGGGTTGTGCAGACAGCCCACCACATCACTAGGGCCGAGCTTCCTGCCAACCAGGATCTCTATTTCAGGAGGTGTGAAATGAAGGCCCGGAAAATTGTTAATGACTCCAGCMACCCAAGCCATAGGCTGTTCTYTCTGCTTCCGCACAGAAAGAGGTACCGGTGCGTCAAGTCTGACGCCAACAGGCTCCTGAACAGCTGAACAGCTTCTATCCTCCAAGGCCATCAAGACTGCCTATTTCTTTTGGGGTGCATCGCGCTCAAACTGCCACACTTCACGGGATCTCCCACACTCACACTGACACTCCAACCACAAAACATAACATCTTGCACACACATTATACTGGACTCCTCACACACACACAAGTTACTCACATACAATCATATAATTGAAGGTACTACATGACTGTGCATAATTTCATGTATATCCTCGATACCCTAGGACCACTGCATACCCCAGTATACAATGACGAGTGCCTATTCTGAAAGGATTTCAGGACCGTCTGAATTTTCCCAGATTTTGCTTGACCGTTACAGTCCCTTATTCTACGAATGGATTTTTTCTTCTTGTTATCCCCTCCTCCATCTAAACAAATACCCCAGTTAAATGACAAAGCAAAAAACAGTTTAACCGAACATCTCGTTGCAAATTTTACTAAAAATGTCAAAACAGTTGAAACTAGGCACATTTACATATTGTCACGCCCTGGCGCTTGAGTTATCTTTTGTTTTCTTTATTATATTTAGTTAGGTCAGTGATGCGAACCATGAGAGGACCTTGCTATGTGTTTTTCGTCGTCAGTCTAGGTGTTTGTATTGGTATAGGGGGTTTGTTAGACGTGTTATTGGGAGTTGTGTTCCAGTGTAATGTGTTTAGGTAAGTCTTGATGGCTTGCCGTAGCTTTGCCGGTTCTCAATCAGAGACAGCTGTGACGGTGCCATCTATTGCTTGTCTCTGATCTGGACGTCATATTTAGGCAGCCATAGGCATTAGGCAGGTTGTGCTGGACGGTAATTTTGTCTTATGGTCGTCTAACCGTTAGTACTTTGTGTCTGCACTTTCCGGTGTTTTGTATGCTCGACGGTGCGCTTTGTGTTCTGTTGTTCAGTTTGCGTCCAACGAAGCTGTCCTTGTTTGTGTGGTTCAGTCTCTCTCAAGTAAAAAGGAATAACAGTATTCGTATCACACTGCCGCCACCAGGTCCACTCATTGCTACCATGATCCTTTCGATGCGATCGTGACAATACTTGTGTTGCTCAGACCCGTTTAGTCAGTACTGTTGAAGCACCTTTGGCACGTGATTAAATCAAATCTCATTTTAGTCACATGTGCCAAATACAAACAGACCTTAGCGTGAAATGCTGACTTACAAGTCCTTAACCAAACAATGCAGTTCAAGAAATAGAGTTATGAAAAATACTTAATAATACACTAAAGTAAAAAATTGAATCAAATCAAATAGTAACTCAAGAAAATTTACATTAATATTAACGAAGATATATACAGAGTTTTTTTGTACCGAGTCAATGTGCAGGTACAGGTCAGTCGGTCAGTCATGTAAAGTGACTATGCAATAGATAATAAACACGCGAGTAGCAGCAGTGTAAAACCAAAGAGGGGGGGGGGGGTCAATGGTAAATAGTCCAGGTGACCATTTGATTAATTGTTCAGCAGTTCTTATGAGCTTGGGGGTAGAAGCTGTTAGAGTCCTATCGTATGTACTTGGCGCTCCGGTACCGCTTGCCGTGCGGTAGCAGAGAGAACAGTCCATGACTTGGGTGACTGGAGTCTTTGACAGTTTTTAGGGCCTTCCTCGGACACCGCCTAGTATATAGGCCCTGAATGTCAGGAAGCTTGGCCCCAGTGATGTACTGGGCAGTATRAATTACCCGCTGCKGTGCCTTACGGTCAGATGCCGAGCGGTTGCCATACCAGGCGGTGATGCAACCAGTCAGGACGCTCTCGATGGTGCAGCTGTCAAATTTTTTGAGAATCTGGGGACCAATGCAAAATCTTTTCAGTCTCCTAAAGGGGAAAAGGTGTTGTCGTGCCCTCTTCACAAAAGTCTTTGTGTGTTTGGACCATGCTAGTTCGTTGGTGATGTGGACACCAAGGAACTTGAAACTCTCGACCCACTCTACTTCTGCCCCGTCAATGCTAATGAGGGCCTGTTCGGCTCTCCTTTTCCTATAGTCTACGATCAGCTCCTTTGTCTTGCTCACATTGAGGGAGAGATTGTTGTCCTGGCACCACACTGCCAGGTCTCTGACCTCCTCCCTATAGACTATCTAATCGTTGTCGGTGATCAGGATTGCCACTGTTGTGTCGTCCGCAAACTTAAAAGATTACAGCTTTGAGTCTTCTTGTATTTGGGGAATTTCTCCCATTCTTCTCTGCAGATCCTCTCAAGAAGCTCTGTCAGGTTGGATGGGGGGCATCACTGCCCAGCTATTTTCAGGTCTCTCCAGAGATGTTCGATCGGGTTCAAGTCCAGGCTCTGGCTGGGCCACTCAAGGATATTCAGAGACTTGTTCCGAAGCCACTGCCTTGTCTTGGCTGTGCCTGCCTTGTCTTGGCTGTGGGCTTAGTGTCATTGTTCTGATGAAAGGTGAACCTTCGCCCCCAGTCTGAGGTCCTGACCGCTCTGGAGCAGGTTTTCATCAAGGATCTCTCTATACTTTGCTCTGTTCATTAATCTCCCAGTCCATGCCATTGAAAAACATCCCCACAGCATGATACTGCCACCACCAAGCTCTGTTCAAAGTGATCATTGGTGCTTGGTCCAAGGCCCTTCTCCCCGATTGCTCAGTTTGGCCGGGCAGCCAGCTCTAGGAAGAGTGTTTGTAGTTCCAAACTTTTTCTATTTAAGAATGATGGACGCCACTGTGTTCTTGGGACCTTTTAATGCAGCAGAATTGTTTTGGTACCCTTCCCCAGATCTGTGCCTCGACACAATCTTGTCTCGGAGCTCTATGGACAATCCTTCAACCTCGTGGCTTGGTTTTTACCCTAATGCCTGTCAGCTGTGGGACCTTAAATAGACAGGTGTGTGCCTTTCCAAATCATGTCCAAAGAATTCAATTTACCACAGGTCGCCTCCAATCAAGTTTTAGAAACAACTCAAGGATGATCAATGGAAACAGGATGCACCTGAGCTCAATTTCGAGTCTCATAGCAWAGGGTCTGAAAAATTATGTAAGKAATATTTCATTTGCAAAAAAWTCATTTTCGCTTTGTTACTATGTGGTATTGTGTGTAGATTGATGAGGGGAGAAAAATATTTTAATCAATTTTAGAATGAGGCTGGAACTTTACAAACTGTGAAAAAGTCAAGGGGTCTGAATACTTGCCGAATACACTGTATCTACCTCTATCATTCCAGTATCCCTGCACATTTTATGTATGGTTTTGGAACTGACCCTGTATATAGCTTCTTACTTGTGTTCTTCTTCCTTTTTTATTGTGTGTTTTTGTTCTACCTTATGCTATTTTTAGGGCTACTTTGATATGTATTACTGCATTGTTGGGTTTGGAGCTAGCGTGAAAGCATGTCACTGTACTTGTGCACATGACATAAAAAGCTTGAAACTTCACAAACTGTGACTTTTCTAAACTGTAACTGAAGCAGATGTTCTAAACTTCACAGTCAACATCACATCCCCATCTRCTTTGTCTTTCTTCAGCCTGCATGTAAACTTTCTGCTGTTGGTATCCTACTGTAACACAAAAAACCCAGATAAACAGACTACTGAGAACTGGTGAAATGTTCATGATGTGGAATAAATGAAAACAATTGCAAAGAGCAGTGTGATATGAAAAAAAAGGGCCTTGTCTGCACTTTGAAGTGTTTACAGCAGCGATGCAATACTTTGAACAGCGTGCCTCTGTTTTTGTTGTGATTGCTAATGCGTCCTATACAGCAACGATGGCCCTTTACATAATAACCTCATACGGTTCTATTGTAACACATGAATTAGCGCACGTAGCTTCAGGGTTGAACTTGTCAATAGAAAGCTGGTAGAGCAACTAATCAGAACACCACATGTTTAGTTCGGTGAATGAAGGAAGTCTAGGGTTTATCTTCAAAACACTTGATTTGCTAGATACACCACGAAAGCCAATTAAAAACTCTAAATAATCCCTCTACGTTGATATTGACTCATTGTACTGATTTTTATATTTTTTATTATTATTTTATTGTGTGTATTCTATTTTATCCTTCCAGCATGTCAGAAGGTTTGAGGCATATTGCTGCCTGCAATTGCTTTGGTAAATAGGCTAGCAGTCTTCAAAGACATCACCTTTTACGGCATTAGTGAGGCTAGATTGACTCTAGTTATTCGGAGGGTACATGTCATTAGAAGAGACAGTTGATTGGACCGTGGTATTGTGCGGATGGATCCCAGAGTGGTAGTTGCAAAAGTCAACAGACTTTGATCTTTCAAATTCCTCTCATATGTCTTTTATTCCAAGTCCAATATTGAGTCACATGAAGGCCTAGAGTACCCTTCGGTGCCTATAGGCCTAGTCTAGTTGCCTGTACCAATTTCAGTTTGTTTGCTCAAGTCATATTAATACCCCAATTCCAGTGTTATTGTAGCATTTCTGTATAGGAGAGGAATTACATTATACGACCAGTTAGCTGGGTACATCCTGGTATGAGCTGGTTACCCATGGTATGAGCTGGGTACTCATGGTAAGAGCTGGGTACTCATGGTATGAGCTGGTTACTCATGGTATGAGCTGGTTACTCATGGTATGAGCTGGTACTCATGGTATGACTGGTACTCATGGTATGAGCTGGTTACTCATGGTATGAGCTGGGTACTCATGGTATAGCTGGTTCATGGTATGAGCTGGGTACTCATGGTATGAGCTGGGTACTCATGGTATGAGCTGGGTACTCATGGTATGAGCTGGGTACTCATGGTATGAGCTGGCGTACCATGGTATGAGCTGTTACTCATGTATGAGCTGGGTACTCATTGAGCTGCATGAGTAGCTGGGTACTCATGGCTGAGCGGGTACTCAGTATGAGCTGTTACTCATGGTATGAGCTGTTCTCATGTATGAGCTGGGTACTCTGGTATGAGCTGGGTACTCGTGTATGAGCTGGGTACTCATGGTATGACTGGTTACTCATGGTATGAGCTGGTTACTCATGGTATGAGCTGGTTTACTCATGGTATGAGCTGGTTACTCATGGTATGAGCTGGGTACTCATGGTATGAGCTGGTACTCATGGTATGAGCTGGTTACTCATGGTAGGAGCTGGGTACTCATGGTATGAGCTGGGTATCATGGTATGAGCTGGTACTCATGGTATAGCTGGTACTCATGTATGAGCTGGTTACTCATGGTATGAGCTGGGTACTCATGGTATGAGCTGGTACTCATGGTATGAGCTGGGTACTCATGGTATGAGCTGGGTACTCATGGTATGAGCTGGTTACTCATGGTATGAGCTGGGTATCATGGTATGAGCTGGTTACATGGTATGAGCTGGTACTGTAAGCTGGGTACTCATGGTATGAGCTGGTACTCATGGTATGAGCTGGTTACTCATGGTATGAGTGGGTACTCATGGTAATGTGACATTATCAACC
>NW_019942656.1:294079-295434 GCF_002910315.2 Salvelinus sp. IW2-2015 | reverse complement strand
ACATGGTATGAGCTGGTTACTCATGGTATGAGCTGGTTACTCATGGTATGAGCTGGGTACTCATGGTATGAGCTGGGTACTCATGGTAATGAGGCTGGTACTCATGGTATGAGCTGGGTATCTGCCATGGTATGAGCTGGGTACTCATGGTATGAGCTGGGTACTCATGGTATGAGCCTCTGGTATTACTCATGGCTATGAGCTGTTACTCATGGTATGAGCTGGTTACTCATGGTATGAGCTGGGTACTCATGGGTAATGAGGATGGTTACTCATGGTATGAGCTGGGTACTCATGGTATGAGCTGGGTACTCATGGTATGAGCTGGGTACTCATGGTATGAGCTGGTTACTCATGGTATGAGTCTGGTTACTCATGGTATGAGCTGGGTACTCATGGTATGAGCTGGGTACTCATGGTATGGACTGGGTACTCATGGTATGAGCTGGGTACTCATGGTATGAGCTGGGTACTCATGGTATGAGCTGGGTACTCATGGTATGAGCTGGTTACTCATGGTATGAGCCTGGTTACTCATGGTATGAGCTGGTTATCATGGTATGAGCTGGTACTCATGGTAGAGCAGACTCTTCATAAGGGGGCACTGTGCAGTGGTGCCCTGCAGTGTTTGTTTGTTGTTTAAACTCGTCCGTTTTTGTTGCTTTGTTTAACAGTGCTTTATGTTGCATCGGATTACCAATTAGGCTACAGCAGAGCGACATGAAGTGCTGGTACCTGAAACGGCACGCAACACTTTTGAGAAAGTTGCCGCAACCACACATCCGCTATAGCAGAAACTATCTTTTACAATGTAACAACTCGCATTGGGGAGAAWGGATCAAAGGGGACATACCTGCAGAGATGGTGAGACAAAACAACCAGGGCGAAGGATTACTAAGARAAAAGAGGGAAAGGAGGTGTGGCCAGAGGTTGAGGAGGAACAAAACAAAGATTCCGCTTCCAACTATCCTGCTCTCCAATGTCCAATCACTGAAGGSGAAAATGGACGAATTGCGGGCAAACTCACTGTATCTATATGAATACAGGAAGGTATTTTCTAAAACTTGGGCTGTCGGAGGCTGTGCCCGACTCTGAAGTCACCCCTGACAGATTCACTATTACTCGGATGGACAGAGACTAGTGAGGCTGCTGGTAAGGAGCACTGAGGGGGAGTCTGTGTTCTGATAAATGATAGGTAAAACTACGATTGTCAGGAAAAAAATCTGCACTCCTGATATAGAGCTACTGTCAGTGTCACTGCACCCGTTCTTCCTGCCCCGTGAATTCCCCCAGCTTTTTCTGACTGTTGCTAATATTCATCGAAGAGCAAAGAGGGTCAAGGTGAACAAAGAGAT
>NW_019942656.1:283935-288571 GCF_002910315.2 Salvelinus sp. IW2-2015 | reverse complement strand
TAAAAAGGCGAGATACAAGGATAAGGTGCAACAGACACTATCATAGGAGACCTCCTCCAGTACAAGGATAAGGTGAACACGACCTATCATAGGGAGACTCTCCAGTACAAGGATAAGGTGCAACAGACACTATCATAGGGAGACTCTCCAGTACAAGTAGAGGTGCAACACACACTATCATAGGGAGACCTCCAGTACAAGGATAAGGTAAACAGACCACATAGGGAGATTCCAAGTACAGGATAGGTGAACAGACACTATCATAGGGAGACTCTCCAGTACAAGGATAAGGTTAACAGACACTATCATAGGGAGACTCTCGCAGTACAAGATAAGGTGTAACAGACACTATCATAGGAGATTCTCCAGTACAAGGATAAGGTGTAACAGATAATGCCTCAGGGAGCTCTCGGTCTGCCTGGTTGTTAAGATACATAATATTAATAACATATATAAAATTGGACACCAAGGAACTTGAAGCTCACAACCTGCTCCACTACAGCCCTGTCGATGAGATTGGGCGCGTGCTCGGTTTCCTTTCCTGTAGTCCCCAATCATCTCCTTTGTCTTGATCATGTTGAGGGAGAGATTGTTGTCCTTACACCACAAGGTCAGATCTCTGACCTCCCTATAAGCTATCTYGTGTCAGTGAATAGGTCTACCACTGTTGTGTCATCGGAAAACTGAATGGTGTTGGAGTTGTGCCTGGCCATGTAGTTATGAGTGAACAGGGAGTACAGGAGGGGACTGAGCATGCACCCCTGAGGGGCACCAGTGTTGAGGATCAGTGTGGCGTGTGTTGTTACCTACCCATACCACCTGGGGGTGTTCCGTCATGAAGTTCAGGATCCAGTTGCAGAGGGAGGTGTTTAGTCCCAGGGTCCTTAGCTTAGTGATGAGCTTTGAGGGCACTATGGTGTTGAATGCTTAGCTGTAGTGAATGAATAGGATTCTCATGTAGGGGTTCCTTTTATCCAGATGTGAAAGGGYAGTGTGGAGTGCWATAGAGATTGCATCATCTGTTGATCTGTTRGGSYGGTATGCAAATTGGAGTGGGTCTACGGTTTCYGGGATAATGGTGTTGATGTGAGCMATGASCAGCCWTTCAARGCACTTCATGGCTACAKAYGTGMGTGCTACGGGTCAGTAGTCATTTAGGAAGGTTACCTTAGTGTTCTTGGGCACAGGGACTATGGTGGTCTGCTTGAAACATGTAGGTATTACAGACTCAGACAGGGAGAGGTTGAAAATATCATTGAAGACACTTGCCAGTTGATCAGTGCATGCTCGGAGAAAACGTCCTGGTAATCTGTCTGGCCCTGCGGCCTTGTGAATGTTGACCTGTTTAATGGTCTTACTCACATCAGCTGCAGAGAGCGTGATCACACAGTCATCTGAANGTGCTACGGGTCAGTAGTCATTTAGGAAGGTTACCTTAGTGTTCTTGGGCACAGGGACTATGGTGGTCTGCTTGAAACATGTAGGTATTACAGACTCAGACAGGGAGAGGTTGAAAATATCATTGAAGACACTTGCCAGTTGATCAGTGCATGCTCGGAGAAAACGTCCTGGTAATCTGTCTGGCCCTGCGGCCTTGTGAATGTTGACCTGTTTAATGGTCTTACTCACATCAGCTGCAGAGAGCGTGATCACACAGTCATCTGAATTAGCTGATGCTCTCATGCATGTTTCAGTGTTACTTGCCTCGAAGAAAGCATAGAAGTTATTTAGCTCGTCTGGTAGGCTCGTGTCACTGGGCAGCTCTCGGCTGTGCTTCCCTTTTGTAGTCTGTAATACTTTGCAAGCCCTGTCACATGGTACGGTGTGGTACGATTCGATCTTATTCCTGTATTGACGCTTTGCCTGTTTGATGGTTCGTCGGAGGGTATAGCAAAATTTCTCATAAACTTCCGGGTTAGAGTCCCGCTCCTTAAAAGCGGCAGCTCTACCCTTTAGCTCAGTGCGGATGCTGCCTCTAATCCATGGCTTCTGGTTGGAGTACGTACTTACATTCACTGTGGGGACGATGTCATCGATGCACTTATTGATGAAGCCAGTGACTGATGTGTTCTACTCCTCAATGCCATTGGAAGAATTCCGGAACATATTCCAGTCTGTTTTAGCAAAACAGTCCTGTAGTTTAGCATCTGCTTCATCTGACCACTTTTTTATTGACCGAGTCACTGGTGCAGGCTGCTTTAATTTTTGGCTTGTAAGCAAGAATGAGGAGTATAGAATTATGATCAGATTTACCAAATGGAGGGCGAGGGAGAGATTTGTTTGCGTCTCTGCACGTGGAGTAAAGGTGTTTTAGAGTTTTTTTTCCCACTGCTTGCAGCATTTAATATGCTGATAGAAATGAAGTAAAACAGATTTAAGTTTCCCTCCATTAAAGTCCCCGGCCACTAGGAGCACCTCCACTGGATGAGCATTTTCTTGTTTGTTTATGGCAGTATACAGCTCATTGAGTGCGGTCTTAGGGCCAGCATCGGTCTGTGGTGGAATATAGACAGTTATGTAAAATACAGATGAAAACTCTCTAGGTATATAGTATGTTCTACAGCTTATCATGAGATACTCTACCTCAGGCAAGCAAAAACCTTGATACTTCCTTAGATATCGTGCACCAGCTGTTGTTTACAAATATACATAGACCGCCAGCCCATGTCTTACCAGAGGCTGCTGTTCTATCCTGCCGCTAGAGTGGATACTCCCCTAGCTGTATGTTATTCATGTCGTCCTTCAGCCATGACTCGGTGAAATATAAGATATTACAGTTTTTAATGTCCCATTGGTAGGATATACATGCTTTTAGCTCATCCCATTTATTTTCCATTGATTGTACGTTGGCTAATAGTACAGATGGCAAAGGCCCGTCACCCATCCCCGTCACCTGATTCTCACAAGGCACCCTGATCTCCTTCCGCAAATTCTCTGTCTCTTTCTCCTGCGAATGACGGGGATGAGGGCCTGTTCATGTCTCTGGAGTTAATCCCTCGTCGCACTCATTAAAGAAAAATGATTCGTACAATTCCAGATGTCCAGAAGCTCTTTTTGGTCATAWGAGAYAGTAACAGCTACATTATGTACAAAACWAKTTACAAAAAATGTGAAAAAACAAACAGAGCATGGTTGGTTAAGAGCCAATAMAACAGCAGCCATCCCCTCCGGCGCCATTATACACCACTCCGTAGGCAATTGAGAAACTCATACTCTTGTGTAAGCCTCATATGAGCTACAAATGTGTGAGTGAAAAAGCTTAACATACAGATGACAATAGAACAGAATACATTAACCAAAAATGTATTGGTTAATAAATAACACACTGAAAGCAACGCCCTTACTAAGCCACACCTCAAGTGTTGTGATCTTACCTGGTGGGTCATAGCTCAATAACYTAGCATCAATATCCCAAAAACTCAACAGAACCCCCCTTTGTACCTGTTCTATCATCAGGGTTTAGTTTTCAGTGCAGCGGTCGTATTTGGTGAGGACCCGGGGTGGCATACCAAATATCTTCAGTCGCCTTAGGAAGTAGAGACACTTCTGCGACCTCTTGACAAGCGTGCTGATGTGGGGGGGGGTCCATGTGAAGTCCTTTGTGATGTGACACMGAGGAACTTAAAACTGCTGACTCTCTCTACTGCAGTCCTGTTGATGTGGATCAGGGCACGTTCCCTCTGCTACCTGAAGTCCACAATCAACTATTTTGTTACGCTGACGCTGAGAGAAGGGTTGTTGTCCTGGCACCACAATGTCAGTTCACTTACCTCTCTATTCGTCATTGTTGGTTAYCAGGCCTTCAACMGTGGTGTTGTCAGCAAACTTTATGATGGAGTTGGTGYCACGCAAAGCTGTGCAGTCGTGGGTGAACAGGGAGTACAGSAGAGGACTGAAGACACACCCCTGGGGGGCYCCTGTGTGACGTGTCAGCCTGTGATCTGCCCGTCAGGAAGTCCAAGGGCCTCATTTATCAATCATGCGTAGGCACAAACTTTACACACAGCCATGACCATGCGTACGCACAGTGCCAAGTGATGGAATAAGGAAACTGTTTGTCAAGCATAGAATGGGGAAAATACACAGTGAGTGCATAAAACATTAGGAACACCTTCCTAATATTGAGTTGCACACCTTTTGCCCTCAGAACAGCCTCAATTCATTGGAGAACGGACTACAAGGTGTCAAAATATTGGCCCATGTTGACTCCAATGCTTCTCACAGTTGTGTCATGTTGGCTGGATGTCCTTTGGGTGGTGGACCATTCTTGATACCCACGGGAAACAGTTTGATTGTGAAAAATCCAGCAGATATGCAGTTCTTGACATACTCAAACCGGTGTGCCTGGCACCTACTACMATACCCCGTTCAAAGGCACTTGAATATTTTCTCTTGCCCATTYACCCTCTGAATGTCACACATACATAATTAATGTCTCAATTGTCTCAAGGATAACAATCATTCTTTWAATGGTCTCCCATTTATGTACACCGATTAGATGTTGATTTAACAGGTGACATGAATAAGGGATCATAGCTTTCACCGGGATTCACCTGGTCTCAATGATGATCTCCTTCCGGTGTGTCTATGACACTCTTCTAATTGTATGATTATCATACATTTTAAGTAGTTTCTC
>NW_019942656.1:275043-283784 GCF_002910315.2 Salvelinus sp. IW2-2015 | reverse complement strand
AGTCTCTGTCATGGAAAGAAAAAAGGTGTTCCTAATGTTTTGTGCAAGGAGGAGCACTGCCAGAGCCCTGCAAAATGACCTCCAGCAGGCCAGTTTAATGCACATTTGTGGCCTGCTGGAGGTCTTTTGAGGGCTCTGGCAGTGCTCCTCTGCTCAAAGGCGAGGTAGGTCTGCTGCTGGGTTGTTGCCCTCCTTGGCCTCCTCCACGTCTCCTGATGTACTGGCCTGTCTCCTGGTAGCGCCTCCATGCTGGACACTACGCTGACAGACACAGCAAACTTCTTGCCACAGCTCGCATTGATGTGCCATCCTGGATGAGCTGCACTACCTGAGCCACTTGTGTGGGTTGTAGACTCCGTCTCATGTCACCACTAGAGTGAAAGCACGCCCAGCATTCAAAAGTGACCAAAAGCCAGGAAGCATAGAACTGAGAAATGGTTCTGTGGTCACCACCTGCAGAACCACTCCTTTATTGGGGGTGTCTTGCTAATAGCCTATAATTTCCACCTTTTTGTCTATTCCATTTGCACAACAGCATGTGAAATTTTATTGTCAATCAGTGTTGCTTCCTAAGTGGACAGTTTGATTTCACAGAAGTGTGATTGACTTGGAGTTACATTGTGTTATGTGTTCCCTTTATTTTTTTGAGCAGTGTACTATAAAAGACTAAGATAATGGAAAATCGAATGAGAGGCTGATCTTGCTTCTGTTGAAAGATTTGCACACGCTGCGTTTTGCAGAGAGTGCGTTTTAGAGAGGTGGGATTTTTTTGCAGAACATACAGATTGGCTCACCATTTCCAAAACAGTCTTATAGGATTTTTGCCAAGATTTAGGCCTACTTCAAAAAGGCAAACCATGCCTTCCGGTGCACATCCAAGGTGCTATCCAACCCTCAGGTTTTTGGCTACATGTAAATTTCAGTGGGAGCTTTCCGAATTGTATCTCACAGCCTCAATGAGCCAATGTCTTTGGATGCAATCAGCAATTTTTTGAAAATGTTAACTTTATTAAACTAGGCAAGTCAGTAAGAACAATCTTACTGTCACGCGGGACTAGGAGGTGAGGAAGGAATCAGGCGCTGTCAACGTTCCTGACCTGTTTATGTTATTTTTGTATGTGTTTAGTTGGTCAGGGCGTGAGTTGGGGTGGGCATTCTATGTTTTGTGTTTCTATGTTTAGTCACTTGTAATTGCCTTATATGGTTCTCAATCAGAGACAGGTGTTTGACGTTTTCCTCTGATTGAGAACCATATATAGGTTGGCTGTTCACACTGTTTGTTTGTGGTGATTGTCTCTCCGTGTCTGTGTCTGTGCACCACACGGACTGTTTCGTTTGTTCCTGTTCGTTTATTGTTAGTCTGTTCCTGTTCGTGAGTTCTTCGTGTAGTTTGTAAGTTCCATGTTCAGGTTTGTCTACGTCGTTTTGTTATTTTGTAATTCTCAAGTTTGTTAGTTTTGCAATATTGATAAATGAGGCCCCAGGATCCAGTTGCAGAGTGTGTTGTCCAGACCCAGGGCTCTGAGCTCGGTGTCGAGTTGAGGGAACAATAGTGCTGAATGCTAAACTGTATTCAATTAACAGCATTCTCACATACTGTAGGTATTTCTCTTGTCCAGATGTCTGTATAGTGATGGAAATGGCATTGCAAATTGGAGTGGCTTCAGTGTGCCTGGCATGCTGGTCTTAGTGTAGGCCATGACTATCCTTATGAAGCACTTCATGATGACCTGGATGAGTGTGACAGGGGGATAGTCATTTGAGCATGTCACCTTATTTTTTTGGGGGGAACTGGGAAGATGATGGTCTCCTTAAAGCAGTTGGGGACTACATTCTGGGACAGCTGGTCAGACACACTCTGAGGACGCTGCCAGGATGGGCCCAAGGATTGGCCGGCGGCTTTGTGAGGATTCACTCCTTTGAGTGTTCCTTTCTTCAGCCTTAGAGAGTGAAAGCACCTGATTGGCTGCAGCAGGGAGATTCTTCCTTGATGGCTCGGTATTGTCTGTTTCTTCCTGAATGGCTCGGTATTGTCTGTTTCGAAGCGAGCATAGAGTGTGTTAAGCTTGTCTGGGAGGGAGGCTTCGTGGGCACCACACAGATGGATTTGCCATTGTAGTTTGTGATAGTCTGTAGCCCTTGCCACATGCATTTCTAGTCTGAGTTGTCGAACATSAATACAACTTTGTCTGTATGGTCTTTTTGAGTCCCTGAATGGATTTGTAGAGCTCGTACCTGCTTGACCTTGTATGCGGCGCAGCATTTTCCAGACAAATTGCTAGCAATAAAGGCAGAAAATGTCCAAACTGTTGCATAAAGGCACATAGCTTTCTGTAAGCATGAGCAAGGTCACTTCCACAATTACAAATTATTTGTAATAAAACAAAAAGAAAGTGGATTTAATTGTGGATACATTTTCACGTAAGGGTGTACAGTCAAGCACGAAAGCATCTGTAATCTTCACTCCTCACTTCTTGCTTATATCTACACTGCAACTCCTGCTCCAGTGAGGATCATTTAAATAGCAGTGACTTCACGAGTGCTCTCATCTTTGGTACTCGCATGGCACCAACATGTTCAGTACATAAGGCAAAGAGGTCTTTCTCAAGCAGCGTTGAGATGGAAGCTAGCGTGGTGTTCTAATAGAGGTGGAGACAACTTCAACGTCACAAGATGGCGATGTCAAAGATTATTTTCAATTCGTGATTATAATAATATAAAGACAACATATTTAAACATCCATGCATTAAGATCAACCCTGTCCAGAGACCTGCTTTGGATAAATGTGCACCATTCAGTGATGCACTTTGTAGCCTACTCTCTAACTCAACCTGTTTCTACTGTGTGCATTAGGACCTAACTGTCATTTTTATTGATACTGTGCATTAGTTGTATTTTGTACAAACATCCAGATACTCAGCTCATTTGTGTGGTGACTTTTTTTTAGGGATGGGAGAGATACTCTGACTATTTATCTGTACGGCTGTGGACAGGTTGGTGTTATTGGGACAGTATTAAGCCCAGTCTTCCCTTGTGAAAAATCCACATGATTTCACGTGGAAAATAACATGAATTCACATGTACAATTTTATTTCACATGTGAAACCATGTAGTTTTGTAACACTTGATATCGTTAGGAAGTCCCCGGAATGTCACAAAATATCCGCACCGTTATCAATTTACACATTTCACACCCTTCGACATACATGATGCAAGTTTTATTATGCAACAAGTCCTCACCTGGGATTTGAAATCACAACCTCTTGGTTCACAGCAGTCCGATCTTCCTATTACACCTCAATGTCTGTGTCAATGACTAAGTTCGCCTGTATTCCTACACTTTAGACTTCAAATTAAATCTCAACTTTGTATAATACACTCAATCATTTTTGGTGTGAATAACATTAACACAGAAAAAAATACCTCACCAACATTAGACAACTATACAGAAAACACTCAAATAGTTAAAATAAGTCAATGACATCAGTGATGAGAGAACAGTCTGAATAACTCATTTACTGAACAACTAAAATAGCAGCGCAGCTAGCACTCTTTTGCTAAGTACAGAGATGTATTATATGTAATGAACAGGTAGAGGACTTCTGAGATTGCTACAGATGTTGTGGCACAGAAGAAAGATCAGAGTACCCCAAAGGTTGTGAATTCAAATCCCAGGTGGGGTCATCTCAAAAGTTCAGTACTAAATGATCAAATGTCATGTCGTGACTATCATTAATGTGTTTGACTGTTATTTTATAAAATAGTTACATACCACGTTCAATTAATCATGTAACAATTAATTAAGTAGTATTCTGGGGCACCATGGAAAAAGTTATTTAACGAGTTACTATCTCCCGACTAAACTCTAAAGATATAAAAATCTCTTATGTCAGTCATAGTCAATGCATTCATTCACCTTATCGGTCTCTTTCCGAATGTTGCAAAATTCTTGGATATCTGCACGAACACTAGAATAAATGATGAATCAGCGATATACAAATTGGCTTAATTATTTATTTACTAACTAACTAACCACACAGAATTACATAAACACACAAACAGGATAGTTTACACATTGATTACTACACAATGCAATGAAAAGTCTCTAGTGGACTAAACCGATATGACGGCTTGTTACACAAAATGGCGGATTCAAAAGAGAGGGAAAGAGAGAGACAAAAGAATTCCACTATCGTACATACAGCTGATAACTATGCTCATGGAAATGTGAATAGTTTGCACACATATTTACGTGTGTATGTCTTTGCTGTATCTGTTGAACACACTTGATCCATCTACGGGGAGTAATTCAACATAAAATCTCTGGTTGTGTCCTTTGTAGCTGTAGCTTCTCTGTCTCGGAGTGTCAGAACGGATCTTCCAGAGGAAGTTTACGTTAGAATGTATCTTTCAAAGTACCACCCGTTTGTCATCTGTTGAGTTTAGACTAAAGTACCTAAACAGCTGCAGACTGAATGTTTCTTTGTAGTCTTTTTCTTCTTCAAGAGAGAGAGAGAGTTTCTAACTATTTCATACCTTTCAGCTCAAGCTGTCGGTCATGCTGGTCTAATGTAGTTCTAGAATCATTTTACACTCCCTTAGCAACCCGGCACTGTACTGGTCTCTAGAGATTTAAATTCCTACTATTCCAACGTGGAGCCACACTCAACGTTTTTCTGGTCTCGTAGATTCTAACCATTCGTGATGTTCTGTCTAATATGTTAATTCTTCACAAGGGGTTTTATGCACTCTGGCCAAAGGGGCGTTCCATGATGCCGACAATGTCTGTGCTCACGTGGGTGCGGCCACTTACTGGTTAAGACTTTATATGACAAACAACTCTCTCATTTAACTTCTTGACGCTAGGGGCCAGATTTTTTTATAATAACGTTACCAAGGTAAACTGACTATTTCTCAGGCCCAGATCGTATAATATGCATATAATTTACAGATTAGGATAGAAAACACTCCAAAGTTTCCAAAACTGTCAAAATATTGTCTGTGAGTATAACAAAACTGATTTTGCAGGCGAAAACCTGAGGAAATCCAACCCGGAAGTGCATAATTCTTTTTTTTAATCCCTGTTTCATTGCCTGCCCCTCTTCCATTTAAAGGGGTATCAACCAGATTCCTTTTCCAATGGCTTCCTCAGGCTGTGACCAGGCTTTAGACAGTTTCAGGCTTTTATTTTGAAGAATGAGCGAGATTCTTCAAAACG
Organism: Salvelinus sp. IW2-2015; assembly: GCF_002910315.2. Taxonomy (NCBI): domain Eukaryota; kingdom Metazoa; phylum Chordata; class Actinopteri; order Salmoniformes; family Salmonidae; genus Salvelinus; species Salvelinus sp. IW2-2015. The sequence continues at coordinate 278,566 of NW_019942656.1, read as the reverse complement.
AGNAACAAATCTCGATGAGATCGTGATCGGATCATCTTGATCGAATGACAACAACCACATGTTAATGCAAGGTGTAACCACGGCTGGGTCAAAATAACCCAACGTGTTCTGTACAATATTTACCCAAATTGGGTTGTTTTTAACCTAGCAGTTTACACATCAAACACATGGAAACACTAACAGCGTGTTTAACTCCATTGAGTTAATTCCAGCCATTACAATGATCCCGTCCTCTTATTGTCGTCCCAACAGCCTCTTCTGACACACACACACAAACACACAAAGCACACACACATTAGCAATGGTTGCAGAGTTCTCATCAACCTTGGAAAGGCAGTCTCGGTTTTTAATGTCATTACTTAATATCAAGCTAGATGAAGAATGCTGCAGTCTGATCACGGACACATCACACAAAAGCACACATGCTCTGGTGTCACCTGCACATTATTGAAAAATTAACACTGAATTCTTGGCAAGGCATATTTGAATGCCAAGCATTCAATCGTTCTCGAGCATAACCTTGATGATCTGAGAGGTGTGGTATTTCAGACAATTACTGGTAGCTTTCATTTGCGAGGASAGATAAGCAATTCGTTTAGGGAAAAAACTTAATGGGACAGAAGTTCAGAAAACAAAGCTGATGTTTTGGAAAGGCCTGAGCTGTCAATCTCGTMCTTCCTCCCCTTCCCTCAGCAGTATTGTGTCTGTGAACATGACCTCACCATGCTCTTGCGATGACATATTTCTCTCCATTACCAGTGATACAGTGACTGATCATTAGGTCATTGCATTATGACAGATCATAGGGCCTAGTCTCGACAACTAAAGCTACACAACATATTKAAGCTTGGAACGATCATATGGATCATATGTTGATTTGCGGCCGCTCGCCGCAGGTCCTCCTATCTAGCTGCTTCCACTTGTTCCGCTTCCGTCTCTTGCCTTGGACGCCAGTCAAACAGTGTTTAATGATATGATGCAGTCTCTTTGCGGCATCTCCCAATAAAGTGTCACTGTGCAGCCCCTGGTATTTGCCTTGGATGGTTTGGAGGACAAACCGGGCAGGTTTACTGTTTTCCTCCATCTGTTGGTGTTGGTTTAGGCAAGGTAAGACGTTTATTTGGGAACTTGAGTGGAGCGTAGCAGAGGCTAATTCTAGGGGCGACACAAATCATATGACAAAGTAAAAGATGTCCCTTTTATGATAGCCATTTTCTTTTCATTAGCGTCTCCCCATCTGAACTTGTCTAGCTCAGGGTTCGACTTTGATTGAGGGTTTGTGATGAGGTACAATTATTCAGGCTAGACCCCTTGATGAAAACCCAGAGGCATTATTGAATCCCATAATTAGAATCCAAAACCAATCTCCCTCTCCCTCCATTTCTGGCCAAAACTGTTGATGTCCGTCTGGAAGTTTGACATTTCTTAAAGTCTTCAAACTAACTAAGCCAAGCCATTAATGTGATGAAAATCCCAGTGAAAGTTATTCTGGTCGTAGTAGTTACAGTTAGACTCATGGTCCCACCTCGGTAGTTAACTTCTCTGGGGCAGGTGGGACGCAAACGTCCCACCGGCCAATAGCCAGAGAAAATACAGCGCGCCATATTCAAATAACATGATATAAAAATAAAACTTTTATTAAATCACACATGTAAGATACCAATTTAAAGCTACACTCGTTGTGAATCCAGCCAACATGTCAGATTTCAAAAAAGCTTTTCGGCGAAAGCATAAGATGCTAATATCTGATGATAGCACAAAAGTAAACAGAGAGAAGCATATTTCANGTCTCGTGAGTGCAAACATCCGAAGATTATCAAAGGTAAGCAATTCATTTTATTGCTTTTCTGACCATGGTAATTTGGGGCTAGCTGTTCTTACTGTTTTGTCTAGTGATTGATAAACTCACAAACGCTTGGATTGCTTTCGCTGTAAAGCATATTTTCAAAATCTGACACGATAGGTGGATTAACAACAAGCTAAGCTGTGTTTTGGTATATTTCACTTGTGATTGCATGATTATAAATATTTTTTGTAATATTTTGCACCGTGAAATTCAGCGGTTGTTTAGGAAAATGATCCCGTAAAAGGGATCCGTGCGCAGAGAAGTTAACTGCCTTGTTCAGGGGCAGAACGACAGATGTTTTACCTTGCAACCTTTCGGTTACTAGGCCAATGCTCTAACCACTTGGCTACCTGCCGCCCCAAAACTTATGGTACATTGTTCTGTCATTACTGTCATGACTCTGTGAGTATCTGAAGGATCAGGTTACAGTGAGTCCACTCTACAGCACCCTCTCTCTCCCTCAGAGGGGGAGACGGGTGAAGATGTCAGTTTTATGACGGTCATAAATACCTTGTAGAAACTCTGCCTTTGGGCTCTGCAGGCTTGAGGGGAAAGAAACCTTGTTACAAGGAGATTCCTCCTGCCAAAACTACATCAAAAGGCCGGAAAATGAAACAATATTTCTGTAATCCAAACGTTGGGAATAGTCTGTGGGTATTTAACCTTCTCAATAGGGGGTGCTGTTTACACTTTGAAGATTTTTCGTTCCCAGATTAAACTGCCTCGTACTCAATTCTTGCTCGTACAATATGCATAWTATTATTACTATTGGATAGAAAACACTCTCTAGTTTCTAAAACCGTTTGAATTATTTCTCTGAGTGAAACAGAACTCATTCTGCAGTTCACTTCCTGTCAAGAAGTGAGATTTCTGAAATCGAGGTCTCTGTTCCAGGGTCGGTTTATAAATTCCCTTGTAAGCTATGGGGCTACATGCACTGCATACTAGATGTCAGTAAGCGGTGAGACTTTGAATGGAGTGGATAGCACCATCTGGGGGAGTATAAATCCTCTTGGAACGGAAGGACCGACCTTTGACCGACCTTTGACGCGGGGCCTGACGCAGGAGGGACACCAAGCATGGCGTCCTGAAAAGCTTTCGGTTTAGCAGTTCTATATCTCCGGCTCTGATTTAATTTGTTTTTTGTCTTAACTTCATAAGGTATTTAATTTAAACCGACTTATAGCAGTTTATAGCAGTTTATTGCGATTTTCTGGAATTTCTTTGTCATGCGTCGTCGCGAGTTGGACACCTCTCCGGCATATGGCTAACGTTAGCTGCTAATTACACGGTTGAAGAGGACATCTTTCAACCAAAAGATGATTGTTCTGGACAAAAGGACACCTTGCCCAAGATTCTGATGGAAGCTCAACAAATAGTAAGAGGTCTTTATGCTATTAATTCGTATTATGTTGAAAAATGTGAAACAATAATTTCGCCATGAATTGCGGTGCGGTCTCGCTTTAGCGCACGCTGTATATCATAGTAACGTTAATTTTAAAAATCTAACACAGCGATTGCATTAAGAACTAATATATCTTTCATTTGCTGTCCAACCTGTATTTTTTAGTCAAGTTTATGATTAGTTATCGATTAGATTAGGTGCCTCTCCAAGATGGCGCCGGGCAGATTGCTTGAAGTTTGACTACTAATCACATTGTATAACCACGATTTGTG
>NW_019942656.1:264951-269289 GCF_002910315.2 Salvelinus sp. IW2-2015 | reverse complement strand
ACCTCGGTAGTTAAGACAGTCTGACTCATTGCGTCCTACCTCGGTAGTTAGACAGTTAGACTCATGCCCGCCTCAGCAGATAAGACAGTTGACTCATGCGTCCACCTCGGTACGTTAAGACAGTTAGACTCATTGTCCTTACCTCGGTAGTTCAAGACAGTTAGGGACTCATGTTGTCCCACCTCGGTAGTTTAAGACAGTTAAAGATCATGGACCCACTCAGTAGATAAGCCAGTTTAGACTCATGTACCACCCCTCAGTGAGATAAGACAGTTAACCATGTGTTCCCACCTCAGCAGATAAGCCAGTTTAGGACTCATGGGCCCACCTCAGCACGATTAAGACCAGTTTAGAAATCATTCGGTCCCACCTCAGTAGATAAGCCGAGTTAGACTCATTCGGTCCCACCTCAGCAGATAAGACAGTTAGATCATAGGTGTCCCACCTCGTAGATGAAGCCAGTTAGGAATCATGGTCCCACTTCAGTAATAATACAGTTAGACTTCATGGGTTCCCACCTCTGGTAGTTAAGACAGTAGCACTCATCGGTCCCCACCTCAGTAGAATGAGCCAGCTTAGACTCATGTCCATTCAGTAGATGAAGCCAGGTTAGACTCATGTCCACCTCAGTATGTTAAGCCAGTTAGACTCATGGTCCCACCTCACACGATTAGTGACAGTTAGACTCATGGTCCCACCTCGTAGTAAAGACAGTTTAAAATCATGGACCCACCTCATAGATTAAGCCGTTAGACTCATGGTCCCACCTCAGCAATAAGACATTAGACTATGTCTACTCCTCGGTAGTGAAGACAGTTAATCTCTGTCCCACGCTCACGTTAATTAAGACAGTCTCAGACTCATGGTTCCCAGCTTCAGCAGATGAGAGACAGTAGGACTACATGTCCCACTTCAGTAGACTATAAGACAGTTAGACTCATGGTCCCACCACTCGGTAGTTAAGGACAGTTGGACTCATGGTCCTACCGTCGGTAGTTAAGACAGTTAGACTCATGTCCCCAGCCTCAGTAGTTAAAGCCATCTAACTCTGGTCCCACCTCAGCAGATAAGAAGTTAGACTCAATGCCCCACCTCGGTAGTTAGACAGTTAGAACTCATTGTCCTACCTCGGTATCAAGACAGTTAGACTCATGGTCCCACCTCCGGTAGTTAAGACAGTTCTAAAATCATGCCCACAGTATAGCATAAACAGACACCTCGTAATAAGACAGTTAGAACTCAGTAGTCCCACCTCAGTCAGATAAGCAGTTTAGACTGCATGTCCCACCTCAGCATAGCAGTTACAGGTCAGTTGCAGAGCAGACAGTAGAGCTTCGCCAACGCTCAGTAAGCATAAGCCAGTTGACTCATGGTACTTCAGTTAGATAAGACAGATTAGTACTCATAGGTCCACCTCATGCAGAATAAGACAGTTAAATCATGGTCCCACCTCGGGTAGTTAAGACAGTTAGACTCACGGTCCCACCTCAGCAGATAAGACAGTTAGATCATGGTCCCACCTCAGTAGATAAGCCAGTTAGAACTCAATCGGGTCCCACTTCAGTAGATAAGACAAGTTAGACTCATGGTTCCACCTCGTACCCTCCAGGACAGTGAGAACGTCATAGGTGCCCACCTCGTAAGGATGAGCCCGTGTAGACTTCATGGTCCCACTTCAGTAGATGAGCCAGTTAGCTCATGGTCGCCCAGCGACTGAGTAGCTTTAAGCAGTTAGACTCATGGATCCCACTCAGCAATAAGACATTAGACTCATGTCCCACGCTCGGTATAAAAGACCAGTTGTAAAATCATGGAACCCACCTCAGTGATAACCAGTTAGAGCTCATGGTCCACCCTCAGCCAGATAGACAGTTAACTCATGTCCCCACCTCCTGGTAGTTAAGGACAGTTTAGATCATGTTTCCCAGCGCTCCAGTCAGATAAGACAGTTAGAGCTCATGGGTACCTATCCTCGGTAGTTAAGACAGTGAGATTCCCGCGTCCCACCTCAGGTAGTTACAGACAGATAGACTTCATGTTCCACCTTCAGTCAGATAAACCAGTTAGGACTCATGTTCCCACCTCAGCAGATAAAGCCCAGTTTAGACTCATGGTCCCGCACACTCAGTAGATAAACAGTTAGAATCTTGTCTGTACCTCGTAGTTAGACAGTTAGACTCATGGTCCCACCTCAGTAGATAAGCCAGTAGCACTCATTGTTCCCACTTCGTGTAGTTAAGACAGTGTAGACTCATGTGGCCCACCTCAGTAGATAAGAACAGTTAGAGCTCAGGTCCATACCTCGGTTACGTAGACACGTTTACTTCCAACAGGAGGGAAATTGAATTCGTTCCGTCAAAGTTCTCAACCACGGATATGTTTCTCACCCGCCCCTCCCTAAAACAGTTAGGTTTTTTCTTACCCACTAACTTTAAGAAATAAATTTAATAACCCGACAAACTTGACTGCAGGTGACAGCTGAATCCAAAAGATAATGAAAACAAAAAACCTAAAGACTAAAGATAAGTTCCGCGTTTTTCCATTTCGAGCCAAAAGACGTGAAAGCGCTCGGAATAGAGCCCTGAAAGCCAGTTGATATAGCTGACGGGAGAAGAGTTAGTGTTCACAGGTGCTATGGCCGTGCAAGCTTTGTCCATTAGACAAAGACATTTCTCAAGCCAACGCCACTAGAGGAAAGAGTGAGAAAGATGAAGTAGATATCTGATGACTGTAAATACGTTAGTATAGGCACTTTCTCTCTCCTCTCTCCCACTACACAAACACATGCGCACATACACTATGTGCTTACAGAAGGATGAGGAAGGACTATTGAAAGAGAGGGTCTAGGCTGATGAAAACAGACAGACAGAGGATGAAAACAGACAGACATACAGAACACAGGGTGAAGACAGACAGACAGACAGACAGACAGACAGACAGACAGACAGACAGACAGACAGACAGACAGACAGACAGACAGACAGACAGACAGACAGACAGACAGATGAAAGAAACTGTAATTTAAGCCCGTCTTTGACACAATAGATCACAAGGAGCGATGACACTGCACTATTCCCCTGCTGCACAACACAGCCTTTGATTTAGCCATACGAAATTAATGGAGTCAAATAGAGTCCATTTCAGCAGAAATTAGTTTAGTCAAATTGATTTAGAATTGAATGAATAGGGGAGGAAGTGTTTGGCAGATCTCTTTGTGGAAGAATGGACTGCTGCTCAGGGGAATTGATGTTGCTCCGATGGAACACACAAAAGCCAGAGCTAACAGCCTGCATGATTTTATTGATTAAGGTTGTTGTAAATTGAATGGACAAGCTAGCAGTAATCTTATTAGATGGCGGAGGGAGATAACACAAACAAATAGCTCACACAAACACACACACACACACACACGCGCACACACGCACACACACGCACACAAGCACACACTCACACTCATCACATATGCTGCTGCTACTGTCTATTATCCATCCTGTTGCCTAGTTACTTCACACCTACCTATACAGTATGTAAATAGCTACCTCAATCAAATCAAATAACCTTTTATTCGTCACATGCTTTGTAAACAACAGGTGTGGACTAACAGTGAAATGCTTACTTACGGGCCCTTGCCAACAACACAGAGAGAAAGAAAATTGAGAAATAATAGAAAAGTAAAACATGTAATAATGAAAGTAATACAGTTTTTTCCAACTGCTTACACACGTTTTCAAAACTCTACACACAATTCCCAAAACTGCACACTTCAAAAYGTAACATTGCATTCAAAATGCCATAAACACATGTCAGAATGAAGCATTTGCATCAAATGGCAAACACTGCTTTCATAATAGTACATTTTTGGATAYACCATGTAAACACTGTTGTTCTAAATCTAAAGCTCTTTGGTCTTTCATAGGCTTATATCTACATTTCAATACAATGTTCTACAGTGAAAGTAATCTGCTGAGAGGGGTAACAAGTACACTGTCAACACCAATGCAATGTAGAAACAGAAAATATGTATTAGGCCAAACATTACTGTTGTATACTGTAGCATACAACAAAACCATAAACATATGTAAACCAAAAGTATATTCTTTAGAATACAGTAAAGAACACAATTGTGTGTGTGTGGGGTCCCAGGGGGGGGCAGTCACCAGTGCTAAGCTACGCTTCATCTCTTCTCCGGCCTGGGTCTGGCCACAATACTTCGTCCACATCACAAGATACGTTTTCTCTTGCCAAACATCGAGGGAAGTATCTCCTAGCATAGCGTATCCAACCTTGGACAGAGGCAACCTCTATGTCCCCACATGCGTCCTCCATTGCCTGGAGAAG
>NW_019942656.1:257533-258676 GCF_002910315.2 Salvelinus sp. IW2-2015 | reverse complement strand
AAGTCACTTCCTGTTAGATTTTTGTGTTTTAGGTAGAGAATTGTGTGTAGTGTTTTGAAAAAAGTGTTTTACGCAATTGACAACCGAGTCAAAGGCTGAGAAATAGCTTATGGTTTTGGATGTTTGGTGTGTAGTTTTGCACTTTGAGTGAGAGGTTTCAAAAATCGTGTGACATGAAAAGATTTTGTGTGTAAGCAGTTGGAAAAAACTGTAATAAATACACAATGAGTAACGATAACTTGGCTATATACACAGGGTACCAGTACCAAGGCCATGTGCAGGGGTACGAGGTAATTCAGTAACGATAACTTGTCTATATACACAGGGTACCAGTACCAAGGCCATGTGCAGGGGTACGAGGTAATTCAGGTAGATACAGGGCCTTCAGAAAGTGTTCACACCCTCTGACTTATTCCACATTTTGTTGTGTTACARCCTGAGTTCAAAATGGATTCAATAGATGTATTTTCTCCCCCATCTACACACAATACCCCATAATGATAAAGTGAGTCAGTGAGTCAATACTTTGTAGAAGCTCCTTTGGCAGTGATTACAGCTGTGAGTCTGTCTGGGTACGTTTCTAAGAGCTTCCAACACCTTGATTGTGCAACATTTGCCCGTTAATCTTTTCAAAATTCTTCAAGCTCTGTCAAATCGGGTTGTTGATCATTGTTAGACAACCATATTCAGGTCTTGCCAAATATTTTCAAGTAGATTTAAGTCAAACTGTCACTCAGCCACTCAGGAACATTCACTGTCTTCTTGGTAAGGAACACCACTTTAGATTTGGCCTTGTGTTTTAGGCTATGGTACTGCTGAAAGGTGAATTCATCTCCCAGTGTCTGGTGGATARCAGCCTGAACAGCGTTTTGCTCTAGGATTTTGCCTCTACTTAGCTCCATTCTGTTWATTTTTTTATCCTGAAATAATCCCCATAACATGATGCAGAAAATATGGTGAGCGGTACTCAGTAATGTGTTGAATTGGATTTGTCCCAAACACAACACTCAGGACCAAAAAGTGAATTGCTTTGCCACATTTACTGCAGTATTACTTTAGCTCCTTGTTGTAAACAGGATGAATGTTTTGGAATATGTTTTATTCTGTACAAGCTTCCTTCTTTTAAACTCTGTCAATTATGTT
>NW_019942656.1:245529-257508 GCF_002910315.2 Salvelinus sp. IW2-2015 | reverse complement strand
ACCAAGTAGATCTATAGGCCAGTTAGGACTCATGGTCCCACCTCAGCAGATAAGACAGTTAGACTTCATGGTACCCACCTCTCGGATATAAGTCTAACGTACATGCTCAGTCTGACTAGATACTATAGCAATACATGTCTCTCCAACCCCCTCAGCAGATTACGAACATGTCTAGACCTCAAAACTCTCGGTACCATACATCCTCGGTAGTATAATGAACCAGCTTTGAGTCTAGTCTGTATCTCCAGCCACTACAGAAACTACCTCATGCTCTCACCCTACCCAGCGATATTACTGTGTTACATTAAGAACTTCCGATAAGTCCCACTCTCTAGTAGACTAGCAGTTCTGTCGATACTTCAGTTTAGGCTTCCCACACGAACTACTCAGCAGCCTTCATCATTACCAAGTTAGGACATCATATAGTTCCCTCCACCATCTCAGATAGACACTCAACATGACTCCATAGGTAGATTCACTGGTTGTATCCTATACCATCCTAGGCTAGCTTCTATAGACACGTATAGACTCCCAACTAGGTTCCTCCTACAACCTCACGTAGTATGTAAAAGCCACGCTTAGCATATCTCTAAGTTGGTCCTGCCACCTCAGTAGTTATACATAACCAGATATCAGACTCACTCTCCTGTCCCTCACACCACATCAAATTCGATGAACCGACAGTTATGAACTACCCTGGTGTCTAGCTCTCGACTTAACCTCGGTAGTTTAAGACACGTTTTACTTCAAGAATGAGCGATAGCAAGATAAACTTCTCAGTCACGTCAAATCCTTCAACCACCTTACCAAGCAATCTGCTATTTTTCTCACCCCACCTCGCTACCACCTCATACAGTCTTCAGAGGTCTTTCGTGCTCCTCATAACATTTTCAATGAAAATACAGAACTACACTCTTATCACAAATTCTTTGTACCATGCTAGCTATAAACAACAAGATAAATCAGCATATGATCAAACATACATAACTAAAAACTAGAACACTATAAAGTATGAGCCGTTTTCTTACAAAGCCAAACAAGTAACTACCATCGTGCTTGACCATTAAGAACCCAATGAAATGCTAGCCCATTGAATATCATGGACAAGCGCGGTGATGCAAGGTGCGTGTGTGCTGGTGTTCAAGTCGAGCGCCTATGAGCCCTGCAAGCTAGGACCACTACCCCCTTCACGTGAACCAAAGACAACCTTATCATCTAGCCGCACACGCCAGACAGAGAGCAGCCCTATGCGCGTAGTGCAACTCAGGAGCATGAGTTAAATACGTCTAATGCACTTAGCCAGAACTATATAATAGCTACATGCTCTCGAGCATCTTTTACTCCAACTTCTCAATCTATCTCTCCCACATCACGAAACAAACCCTTTGGCCGCAGCTCTGTACACATTGTGTGCTTACAGAAACAAAACGAGCATGTGAAAAGAACAGAGATTCATACGCATGTGCATAGACCTGAACAGACAAGCAGGAACTCAAACAGACAGACAATTACGACGCCTGGGAAACGAACGCTGACTCAGACAGACAGGTACAGACCATGAACCTAAGAGAGACTAGAAGCGTGATGCAAGACACAGACAAGACAGACCTAAGACAGACCACGACTAGCACGTACACATACAGAACCAGACAGACAGAACCAGAACCAGAAACTAGCATGACGGACAGAACAGACAGACAGGACAGACAGAATTGAACCCTTCCAGTCACAGACCATAGACTCAGACAGCACATACAGACAAGAGAACCATGACACGGACATACCTGCATTCACGCGACAAGCGAACCCCAGAATACATAGCATGAAAGAAACTGAAATTTTAGAACACCCTGTCTCCTTAGAGATACAATAGATCGACAACTGGAGCGATGAGCAACTACTATCGACCAGCTAGTAATCTACACTGCTGCACAATCCATCGGCCTTCTATCTCTAATATTAGCCCAATACTCCGAACTGCATTAATGGAGTCCAAAATCACGAGCTCCACTCTTCCACGGTACGATGGAGCTAGTTAGTTATATTAAGTCTCAAAAACTTGATTTCGAAGATATGAATAAACAGTACGCTCTCGTACCAAAGCTGAGATTCTATTGGCCCAGATCTACATGATACCCTCTGTCGAGGTCTAAGGGAAACTGGTACGTGATACCTAGACTTCAGACAGAAGGGACATACCATTGCTTGCTTACACCACGAAATGGCATAGCCACCATGAAACCTCATAAGCCTCAGAGTCATACTCATAAGATTGCACTTGAGCAGACCCTAATTTCGCTCATTCTTATTCCAAATACAATTCTGCGATATAATAAAGTATGTATGCTCTATACTTAGTGTACTGCTGTATACAACTAACAGAACTACCTCTCTACCAACAATCTGCATGGGAATCAAGCTAAGACCCCTTCCAGAGTATCTCTGTGACATTTAGATACATTGACAGGCGGAATGGATCGAGATAACCATAACATACCTAAACACAGACTCAACCAAAAACTACTACAACCACACCACGCGCACACACGCACACACACGCACACAAGCACACACTCACACTCATCACATATTGCTGCTGCACTGTCTATTATCCATCCTGTTGCCTAGTTACTTCACACCCTACCTATACAGTATGTAAATAGCTACCTCAATCAAAATCAAATAACCTTTTTATTCGTCACATGCTTTGTAAACAACAGGTGTGGACTAACAGTGAAATGCTTACTTACGGGCCCTTGCCAAAACACACAGAGAGGAAAGAAAATTGAGAAATAATAGAAAAGTAAAACATGTAATAATGAAAGTAATACAGTTTTTTCCAACTGCTTACACACGTTTTTCAAAACTCTACACACAATTCCAAAACTGCACACTTCAAAAATGTAACATTGCATTCAAAATGCCATAAACACATGTCAGAATGAAGCATTTGCATCAAATGGCAAACACTGCTTTCATAATAGTACATTTTTGGATTACCATGTAAACACTGTTGTCTTAATCTAAAGCTCTTTGGTCTTTCATAGGCTTATCTACATTTCAATACAATTGTTCTACAGTGAAATAATCTGCTGAGAGTGTAACAAGTACACTGGTAAACACCAATGCAATGTAGAAACAGAAAATATGTATTAGGGCCAAACATTACGTTGTATACTGTAGCATACAACAAACCATAAACATATGTAAACCAAAAGTATATTCTTTAGAATACAGTATAAGAACACAATTGTGTGTGTGTGTGGTCCCGGGGGGGGGCAGTCCAGGAATTGGTTAGGGGGGGGGCAGTCACCAGTGCTAAGCTACGCTTCATCTCTTCTCCGGCCTGGTCTGGCCACAATACTTCGTCCACATCCACAAGATACGTTTCTCTTGCCAACATCGAGGGGAAGTATCTCCTAGCATGGCGTTATCCAACCTTGACAGAGGCAACCTCTATGTCCCACATGCGTCCTCCATTGCCTGGAGAAGCGGGCATGCGGGCATAGGGTTGGCGATCATACACTTTCCAGCGCCAGGCTGAGAAGATTCCTCTATGGGATTTAGAAAAAGGTTGAATATGGGGGTAGGTACAGAACGACAAATTGTGGATGGTGGCAAACCAGTTTGGACCAAACAGCCCGGGTGAAAACTAACATTGTCCATAAAACCACAAATCAGCAGGCTCCTGATCTGGATCAGGGACAAGCATTGTGTAAATTGTATCCAGAAAAGTGAGCATATGGCCAATGTTTTACGGACCCAGTGTGGCATTGTGATGGAGGACCACATCCACTAAATAAATTCATGGCGATTACATGGGCATCCAGCTCCAATACTCTCTGTAACAGACAAAAGGATATACAGAATGAGTCAACATGGTATGTCTGAAGTACTGGAAAGTTAGTTGCTACATACCTCTCTACAAAGTCATGTCGCATTATTCTTGACTCTGTCAGAGTTTCTCTCAAATGGCCCTTGTAAAGTTGTTTCATCGTCACTCGGTGCCGTTGGAGGATGCGTTGTATGGTCGACAGGCTTACAGCATTGATGTTGTTAGAATATGGTGTCATTATTCAAGATATGCTCTCTTAGCTCTCGAATCCTAATTGCATTGTTGGCCAAAATATAATTGCAGTCTATTGTACATCTGTAAACAAGGGCTCCTCGTCCTCCATGATGTCTTTGCCTTTCCACTCTGTACAGAATTCCAAACACAGTTATGTGTTCAGCATAGCGAACTGTAAACAATGTACAAAAAAATGTAGATACAGCATGATAACCAACCTCATTCATTCAATGGCAGTGCACGTAAATGATTTCTTAGAGTTACAAATGTTTATGCAAAACTATTGCAGTCATACGTATTTTACAGTACATTACTGTAATGCTAAAATAGTCATTAGATAGTTGGCATACCTGTTCTCATTTCTAAGATGTTCAAATTATGGACGCCACTGTAAATCGACCTCAAGTTGGGCTGGATCTCAGTTTCAGCCTCTCTCATTGGTCAAACCGTGGTTGATCACATGATCAACAAGTGTTGCCCTATCTCATCAGAGATGCTCTCCTTCCTTCTCTTCTTTGCCCTCATCCTCTTCTTCCTCTTTCCTCTCCCTCCTACTCCTCTTGCTCGCTGTCCATTGTTTGGCATCCATTGTTCCAAACCAGGTAATCTGACCTTTGAACTATTTATAGGCCTATACTACAGTAAAGCAGTGATTGGTTAGTGATCAGTTAAAGCTATTAGTGTTGCACAATGTGAGGAGTGTGTGTGACCTGAGTGTAATAAGTGTAGCATTTTGATTGGTGTGTTTGGAAAGTTCACTTCTGTTAGATTTTTTGTGTTTTAGGTAGATTGAATGTGTGTGAGTGTTTTGAAAAAAAGTGTTTTACGCAATTGACAACCGAGTTCAAAGGCTGAGAAATAGCTTATGGTTTGTGGATGTTTGGTGTGTAGTTTTTGCACTTTGAGTGAGAGGTTTCAAAATCGTGTGACATGAAAAGATTTTGTGTGTAAGCAGTTGGAAAAAACTGTAATAAATACACAATGAGTAACGATAACTTGGCTATATACACAGGGTACCAGTACAAGGCCATGTGCAGGGGGTACGAGGTAATTCAGTAACGATAACTTGTCTATATACACAGGTACAGTACCAAGGCCATGTGCCAGGGTACGAGGTAATTCAGGTAGGATACAGGGCCTTCAGAAAAGTGTTCACACCTGCTCTGACTTATTCCACATTTTGTGTGTTACAAAGCCTGAGTTCAAAATGGATTCATATAGATGTATTTTCTCCCCCATCTACACACAATACCCCATAATGATAAAGTAGTCAGTGAGTCAATACTTTGTAGAAGCCTCCTTTTGCAGTGATTACAGCTGTGAGTCTTTCTGGGTACGTTTCTAAGAGCTTCCAACAACCTTGTTGTGCAACATTTGCCCGTTAATCTTTTCAAAATTCTTCAAACTCTGGCTTAATCGGTTGTTGGATCATTGTTAGACAAACATATTCAGGTCTTGCCAAATATTTTCAAGTAGATTTAAGTCAAACTGTCACTCAGCCACTCAGGAACATTCACTGTCTTCTTGGTAAGGAACACCACTTTAGATTTGGCCTTGTGTTTTAGGCTATGGTACTGCTGAAAGGTGAATTCATCTCCCAGTGTCTGGTGGATARCAGCCTGAACAGCGTTTTGCTCTAGGATTTTGCCTCTACTTAGCTCCATTCTGTTWATTTTTTTATCCTGAAATAATCCCCATAACATGATGCAGAAAATATGGTGAGCGGTACTCAGTAATGTGTTGAATTGGATTTGTCCCAAACACAACACSTTGTATTCAGGACAAAAAGTGAATTGCTTTGCCACATTTACTGCAGTATTACTTTAGYTCCTTGTTGTAAACAGGATGAATGTTTTGGAATATRTTTTATTCTGTACAAGCTTCCTTCTTTTAACTCTGTCAATTATGTTAGTATTATGGAGTAACTACAATGTTGTTGATCCATTCTCAGTTYTCTCCTWWCACAGCCATTAAACTATYTGTTTTARAGTCACCATCGGTCTCATGGTGAAATCCCTGAGTGCATTCCTTCCTCTCTGGCAAATGAGTTAGGAAGGACGCCTGTATCTCTGTAGTGACTGGATGTATTGATACACCATCCAAAATGTAATTAAAAACGTTGCCATGCTAAAAGGGATATTCAATGTCAGCTTACATTTTGTTTTTACCCATCTACCAATAGGYGTTCTTCTTTACGAGTCATTCAGTCTTTGTTGTTGAAACTGTGTTTGAAATTCACTGCTCGACTTACAGATAATTGTATGTAAAGTAATGTAAAGAGATGGGGTAGTCATTTAAAAATCATGTTAAACACTATTTTTGAGWCATGCAACTTWWTATAACTACTTATTTAGGCTTGCCATAACAAAGGGTTTGAATATCAAGACATTTCAGCTTTTCATTTTTTATTAATTTGTAAAAATGTTGAAAAACATAATTCCACTTTGACATTATAGGGCATTGTGTATAGGCCAGTTACAAAAAAMAATCTCAATTTAATAAATGTTTAATTCAGTATGTAACACATACTTGCTGAAGGCACTATATGTACATATAACTAGGAATAATGTGACAGATAATAAACAGTAGCAATGTGTGAGTCAAAAAAGTAAGTGCAAAAAGGGTAAATTTAGATAGTTAAATAGTTAACCAATAGCTACCCGGACTAACTATTTAGCAGTTTTATGTCTTTAGGGTAGAAGCTGTTCAGGATCCTGTTGTTTGCAAACTTGTTGCATCGGTACYGCTTACCATGTGGTAGCAGAGAGAACAGTCTATGACTTTGGTGGCTGGAGTATTTGAACAATATTAGGGCTTTCCTCTGACACMGCCTGGTATAATTAYCTCGTACCCCTGCACATCGACTCGGTACTGGCACTCCCTGTATACTGTGTGACTATGTCATTTTTACTTGTTGTTGTTATTCGCAATTCACTATGTATTTTATCTTTAATATCTATTTTATCTTTAACTCTGTAATGTTGGAACAGGAGCCGTAAGTAAGCATTTACTGTTAGTCTACGCTGTTTACGAAGCGTGTGACAAAATCTAAATTTGATTTGACTCGTTGATAGTAAGATATCATATCTCTGAGAACAAACCCTGGATGACAACATCTTACTGGATGAGAAACTCTTTCACACGATACTGGACTTGACATGTGCATCATTGTCTGGAGTCTGGATATACACTGCTCAAAAAAAAAAGGGAACACTAAAATAACACCTCTAGATCTGAATGAATGAAATATTTATTAAATACTTTTTTCTTACATAGTTGAATGTGCTGACAAACAAATCACACAAAAATTATCAATGAAATCAAATTTATCAACCCATGGAGGTCTGGATTTGGAGTCACACTCAAATTAAAGTGGAAAACCACACTACAGGCTGATCCAACTTTAATGTAATGTCCTTAAACAAGTCAAAATGAGGCTCAGTAGTTGTGTTGCCTCCAGCTGCCTGTATGACCTCGCTACAACGCCTGGGATGCTCCTAGATGGGTGCGGATGGTCTCCTAGGCATTCCTCCCAGATCTGGACTAAAGCATCGCCAACTCCTGGACAGTCTGTGGTGCAACGTGCGTTGTGGATGGAGCGAGACATGATATCCAGATGTGCTCAATTGGATTCAGGTCTGGGGAACGGCGCGCCAGTCCATAGCATCAATGCCTCCTCTTGCAGGAACTGCTGACACACATCCAGCCACATGAGGTCTAGCATTGTCTGCATTAGGAGGAACCCAGGGCAACCCACCAGCATATGGTCTACAAGGGGTCTGAGGATCTCATCTCGGTACCTAATGCAGTCAGGCTACCTCTGGCGAGCACATGGAGGCTGTGCGGCCCCCAAAGAATGCCACCCACACACCGAGACACGGCCCGCAACGGTATGCTGGAGATGTTGCAGGCAGCAGAACGTTCTCACGCGTCTCCAGACTCTTCACGTCTGTCACGTGCTCAGTGTGAACCTGCTTTCATCTGTGAAGAGCACAGGGCGCCAGTGGCGAATTTGCCAATCTTGGTGTTCTCTGGCAAATGCCAAACGTCCTGCACGTGTTGCTGTAAGCACAACCCCACCTGTGGACGTCGGGCCTCATACCACTCATGGAGTCCTGTTTCTGACCGTTGAGCAGACACATGCACATTTGTGGCCGGCTGGAGGTCATTTTGCAGGGCTCTGGCAGTGCTCCTCCTGCTCAAGAGGCGAGGTAGCGGTCCTGCTGCTGGGTTGTTGCCCACGCCCCCTGCTCCTGATTACTAGGCCTTCTCCTGTAGCGCCTCCATGCTCTGGACTACGCTGACAGACACAGCAAACTTCTTGCCACAGCTCGCATTGATGGCCATCCTGGATGAGCTGCACTACCTGAGCCACTTGTGTGGGTTGTAGACTCCGTCTCATGCACCACTAAAAGCACTGCCAGCATTCAAAAGTGTACCAAAAATCAGCCAGGAAGCATAGGAACTGAAGAAGTGTCTGTGGTCACCACCTGCAGACCACTCCTTTTGGGGTGTCTTGCTAATTGCCTATAATTTCCACCTGTTGTCTATTCCATTTGCACAATAATTTTTGTGAAATTTTGTGAAATTATTGTCAATCAGTGTTGCTTCCTAAGTGGACAGTTGATTTCACAGAAGTGTGATTGACTTGGAGTTACATTGTTTGTTAAGTGTTCCCTTTATTTTTTGAGCAGTGTATATATAGGGACAAATGTCTTGCAACACTTAGGCTATAAATTATACAATCATTGTGTTGTTTTCATAGTCTGCTCATTATTATAGTCTGCTAATATCTTAGTTGGGAATAAAAGTGTGTTGAAATGTAGACCGTTGTAGTCTGGAATATAATAAGGGTGTGATTAATCAGGTTGTGTCATAAAATCACAGTGCCTAGGGGTTTAGTGCTTGTAGATTTGGTAACACTGTAATGAACTGAACTGGAAATGTTTCCACATTTTTTCACCATGGAGAAAGGAGCCACAGGGAGGGAAGAGCAATATGTCTGCAGTTGTGTGGGATGCAACTATGATTATGGATGGACTGTAGAAGAAGACAGAAGAGTGAAACAGCTCCAGTGAATGGTTCAACTCATGCTGCAACCACTTAAACGTGACAGTGTAGCAGTGAGATAAGGAACAGACATGTGACTCTTAGTAGTGAGATAAGAGACAGACATGTGACTGTAGAGTGAGAATAAGAGACAGACATGTGACTCCGTAGCGTGAGTATAAGAGACAACATGTGACTACGTCAGTGGATAAGAGACAGACAGTGCTGTAGCAGTGAGATAAGAGACAGACATGTGACTCTGTACAGTGAGATAAGAGACAGACATGTGCTCTGTATAGTGAGATAAGAGACAGACATGTGACTCTGTAGAGTGAGATAAGAACAAGTGACTGTAGCATGAGATAAGAGACAGACATGTGACTCTGTAGAGTGAGATAAGAGACAGAACTGTCTCTGTAGCAGTGAGATAGAGACAGACATGTGATCTGTAGTAGTGAGATAAAGACACAGACATGTGACGAGTGTGCAGAAAAGTAGAGAGACAGACAGTGACTCTGTAGCAGGATGAATAAGAGACAGACATGTGATCTGTATGAGTAGTGAGATAAGAGACAGACATGTGACCTGATGCAGTGAGATAGAGACAGACATGACTCTGTAAGCAGTGAGATAAGAGACAGACATGTGACTCATGTAGTAGTGAGATAAGGAAGACATGTGACTGTAGCAGTGAGATAAGAGACAACATGTGACTCGTAGCAGTGAGATAATTGAGACAAACATTGGGGTGATCTGGTAGCTAGTTGAGATATGAAGAACAGACATGTGATGTATGGCATGACGATACAGAGAAAGTCATGTGTCCTGTCGCTATGTAGAGATAATGAGCCAACAGACTGCACCTAACCTGTAGTAGTGAGGATAAGAACAGACTTGTGATGTAAGCAGTGAGATATCAGAGACATGACATGGGACTCGTGTAGGCAGGTGAGATAAGAGACAGACATGTGACTGTAGCAGTGAGATAAGAGACAGACATGTGACTCTGTAGCAGTGAGATAAGAGACAGACATGTGACTCTGTAGCAGTGAGATAAGAGACAGACGCGTCATTCTGTAGTAGTGAGATAAGAGACAGACGCGTCATTCTGTAGTAGTGAGATAAGAGACAGACATATGGTGAGCAAGCTCCCCAGACTCTCCTGCCAAAGATGTCAAGTCACAGAAGGCCTTATTCGTCTGAGAGGTGAATGACTTCAGGCTAGCCAGTCAAGTCAGTGTCATTTGGTTGAACATGCCCCTTAACTGTTGTGTTTCCATGGTGCAAGGATTCAGTGGTGTGTCCAAACGGTGGAAACATCCAGAATTAAAATGTAGTGCAAGTTGCTTTGAAWAAGAGCACAATGTAAAATGTGTTCATGGCGCCTTATTTTCTGCGCTCAAGGGAAACCTTCACGGCCTGTGTTTTATGGACTCCACTGGACCTGCTAAAACAAATGAACACATAGAGCAGTAAAATAACAATAGCAAGACTATATACAGGGGGTACCGGTACAGAGTGAATGTGCGGGGCACCGGTTAGTTGAGGTAATTGAAGTAATATGTACTTGTAGGTAGAGTTCTTAAAGTGACAATGCATAGAGAACAGATAGTAGCAGAGGCGTGAAAGGGGGGGGGGGCAATGCAAATAGTCTGGGTAGCAAATTTGATTAGATGTTCAGGAGTCTTATGGCTTGAGGGTAGAAGCTGTTTAGAAGCCTCATGGACCTAGACTTGATGCTCCCGTACTGCTTGCTGTGCGGTACCAGAGAGAACAGTCTATGATTAGGGTGGCTGGAGTCTTGACAATTTAAAGGGCCTTCCTCTGACACCGCTGGTATAGAGGTCCTGGATGGCAGGAAGCTTGGCCCCAGTAATGTTCTGTGATGTACTACCCTCTGTAGTGTGTTGCGGTCGGAGGCTRAGCAGTTGCCATAACAGGCAATGATGCAACCAGTCAGGATGCGCTCGATGGTGCAGCTGTAGAACCTTTTGAGGATCTGAGGACACATGCCACTTTTTTCAGTCTCCTGTGGGGGAATAGGTTTAGTCGTGCCCTCTTCACAACTGTCTTGGTGTGCTTGGACCGTGTTAGTTTGTTGGTGATGTGGACACCAAGGAACTTGAAGCTCTCAACCTGCTCCACCACAGCCCCGTTGATGAGAATGGGAGCGTGCTCGGTCCTCCTTTTCCTGTAGTCCACAATCATCTCTTTTGTCTTGATCACATTGAGGGAGATGTTGTTGTCCTGGCACCAAACGGCCAGGTCTCTGACCTCTCTATAGGCTGTCTCGTCGTTGTCGGTGATCAGGTCTACCACTGTTGTGTCATCAGCAAACTTGATGATGGTGTTGGAGTCATGTCTGGCCGTGCAGTCAGTGGCATCAGATGATTAACATCGAGTTACACTGAGGACGGGAGCACACGACCCCTGAGGGGCCCTCTGGGATGGATCCTAAGGATGAAGGAAAATAAATCAGATTTCGGCTTGACGAGCACGGGAGTTGCTATGTGGTGGTAACGTGTTGGCTGTGTGATTATGCCACCTGTGGGTGCGGGGCGCCCAGTGGGCTGAGAGATAAGGAGGCCTTTAATCTAGCAAAGAAACTTTAAATAAAAGGATGGCCAACCTGGTAAGCCCTCAAGGAGACGGCTAGAGCCAGCTTGCACCCACCGGGATGGTTTTTGGTCCCCAGGTTCTTAGCTTATGGATGAGCTTTGAGGCATTATGTGTGAACACTGAGTTGTATAATAATAGCATTCTCAATAGGTGGTTCATTTTGTCCAGTGAAAAGTGGTAGTGTAGATGCAATATTGCGATTGCATCATCTGACCTTAGTGCGAGTAATGCAAATTGTGATG
>NW_019942656.1:236555-245504 GCF_002910315.2 Salvelinus sp. IW2-2015 | reverse complement strand
AGTCTTTGAGGCAGGCTACCTTGGTGTTCTTGGCACAGGGGGACTTATGGTGGGTTCTGCTGAAACATGTTGGTATTACAGTACTCGGGACGGAGAGGGGAAAATGTCAATGAAGACACTTTGCCAGTTGGTCAGCTCATCCTAGCAGAACACGTTCTGTGTAATGACGTGCCCAGTCTGGCCCTGCGGCCTTGTGAATGTTGACACTCATAAGATCTTACTCGTGAATCACAAAGTCGCCCGGAACAGCGGGGTGCTCTAAGATGCTTGTTTTCAGTTGGTTATTTGCCTCGAAGTGAGCTTAGAGAGTAGTTTCAGCTACTCATCTGGTTGGCTTGTGTCACCTGGCAGCTCGGCTGTGCCTGTCCTTTGTATATCTGTAATGGTTGCAAAGCCATGCCACATTCAACGAGCGTCGTGCGCGGTGTAGTACGATTCGATCTAAGTCCTGGTATGTGACACTTTGTTCTGTTTGATGGTTAAGTTCAGGAGCATAGCAGGAATTCTTATAAGCTCCGAGATTGAGTCCGCTCTCTTTGAAAACGGCAGCTCTACCCTTTAGCTCAGTGGCGGATTGTTATAACTGTGCTGTAATCCATGGCTTCTGGTTGGGGTATGTACGTACGGTCACTGTGGGGACGACATCATCGATGCACTTATTGATGAAGCCAATGACTGATGTGGTGTACTCCTCAATGACATAGGAATAATCCCAGAACGTATTCCAGTCTGTGCTTGCAAAACAGTCCTGTAGCTTAGCATCTACTTCATCTGACCACTTTTTTATTGACCGCAGGTGCTTCCTGCTTTAATTTTGTTTGTAAGCAGGAATCATGAGGATAGAATTATGTTCATATTTGCCAAATTGGGGGCGAGGGAGATGACTACGCACGGTGCAAATTATCACGTCACCTCTATTTGGAAAATCTCCCATTGAAGTCTCTGTAGCCGATATCAGAACTCTTCCCTGTTGTCTTCGTATCCCTGGGTTCTATTATGGGGGTGGCCTTATTGTTGCTTCTACAGAGAAGAAGGAAGTAGCTTCAAATATTGTTTTTGTTGAGGTGGAAACTATGTTGATGTTACACAAGCACGCTTGTCTTGAACCAGAGAGACTCGAGGGGGAAGCATTCTTTTTTGATGGATGCACCAAAGGGGACACGTCAAAGTGGCGTATTGTAGGCCCTGTTTCAAACTTGTGTGCTCTCTATCACATGGGGCTGCATTGTGAATTGCCCCAAAACAAAAAAGCACAATGATTTAAAGGCGAGTACGCCATTCCTTCTCTGAAGGGCCAAAATCTCTCTCTCGCTCTCTCTATTACAGTATCCAGACAATTGACTACTGAAATGTTTTTTTCAATAACACTATTGTGTCAATGTCTAAATGTTTGATCTCGGTGGTACAGGGTGTCCTCTTCAATACTCTACACTCTTAGGAAAAAAAAGTTTTATTTMGAAACTAAAAGGGTTCTTCTGCTGTCCCCATAGGAGAAGCCTTTGATGCTTGTTAATGCCTTGTAATGCCTAGTGTAATGCCTTGTAATGCCTTGTAATGCTTGTTAATGCCTTGTAATGCCTAGTGTAATGCCTAGTGTAATGCCTAGTGTAATGCCTAGTGTAATGCTTGCTAATGCCTTGTAATGCCTAGAGTAATGCCTTGTAATGCCTAGAGTAATGCCTGTTAATGCCTTGTCATGCCTAGAGTAATGCCTGTTAATGCCTTGTCATGCCTAGTGTAATGCATTGTAATGCCTATAGCAATGCCTTGTAATACCTAGAGTAATGCATTGTAATGTCTAGAGCAGGGCTGGGCAACTCTAGTCCTCGAGGGCCTGATTGGTGTTACACTTTTTCTCCATCCTTAACAAACACAGCTGACACCAATCACCCCTGGTCTAGAGTAACACCTTGCAATGCCTGTTTAGGCCTTGTAATGTTTGTTAATATCTTGTAATGCTTGTCAATGCTTTGTAATGCCGAGAGAATAATAATGCCTTGTAATTTTTAAATGCCTTTGACTGCTTGTTAATATCTTGTAATTATTGTTAATGCCTTGTAATGCCTGTTAATGCCTTGTAATACCTAGAGTAATGCATGTTAATGCCTTGTAATGCCTAGAGTAATGCCTGTTAATGCCTGTTAATGCCTGTTAATGCTTGTAATGCCTAGAGTAATGCATGTTAATGCTTGTAATGCCTAGAGTAATGCATGTTAATGCTTGTAATACTAGAGTAATGCCTGTTAATGCCTGTAATGCCTTGTAATACCTGTTAATGCCTTGTAATGGCTGTTAATGCATTGTAATGCCTAGAGTATGCCTTGTAATGCCTATAGCAATGCATGTAATCTTAGAGTAATGCATTGTAATGCCTATTAGCAATGCTTGTTGTAGAGTAATGCCTGTAATGCTTGTTGTAGAGTAATGCTTGTAATGCGTGGTAGAGTAATGCCTTGTAATGCTTGTTGTAGAGTAATGCTTGTAATGCTTGTTGTAGAGTAATGCCATGTAATGCTTGTTGTAGAGTAATGCCTTGTAATGCTGTGTTGTAGAGTAATGCCTTGTAATGGTGTTGTAGAGTAATGCCTTGTAATGCTTGTTGTAGAGTAATGCCTTGTAATGCTTGTTGTAGAGTAATGCCTTGTAATGCTTGTTGTAGAGAATGCTGTAATGCTTGTTGTAGATGCTTAATGTGTAAGAGCCTGTGTAATGCTGTTGTAGAGTAATGCTGTAATGCTTGTTGTAGAGTAAGCTGCTGTGTAATGCTTGTAGAGTATATGCCGTGTTGCTTGTTGTAGAGTAATGCCTTGTAATGCTTGTGTGTAGAGTAATGCCGTTAATGCATAGTAATGCTTGTTGTAGAGTAATGCCGTGTAATGCTTGTTGTAGAGTAATGCCTTGTAATGCTTGTTGTAGAGTAATGCCTGTTAATGCCATGTAATGCTTGTTGTAGAGTAATGCCTTGTAATGCTTGTTGTAGAGTAATGCCTTGTATGATTGTTGTAGAGTAATGCCTGTAATGTCTGTTGTAGAGTAATGCCTTGTAATGCTTGTTGTAGAGTAATGCCTGTTAATGCCATGTAATGCTTGTTGTAGAGTAATGCCGTGTAATGCTTGTTGTAGAGTAATGCCTTGTAATGCTTGTTGTAGAGTAATGCCTGTTATGCCATGTAATGCTTGTTGTAGAGTAATGCCTTGTAATGCTTGTTGTAGAGTAATGCCTTGTAATGCTTGTTGTAGAGTAATGCTTGTAATGCTTGTTGTAGAGTAATGCCGTGCAATGCTTGTTGTAGAGTATGCCTTGTAATGCTTGTTGTAGAGTAATGCCTTGTAATGCTTGTTGTAGAGTAATGCCTTGTAATGCGTGTTGTAGAGTAATGCCTTGTAATCCTTGTTGTAGAGTAACGCCTTGTAATCCTTGTTGTAGAGTAATGCCTTGTAATGCTTGTTGTAGAGTAATGCCTTGTAATGCTGTTGTAGAGTAATGCCTTGTAATGCTTGTTGTAGAGTAATGCCTTGTAATGCCGTGTAATGCTTGCTAAACTCATAATACTTGAGTGCACATGGCTTTACTATATTAAATGGTCATATTTATTAAATGTAGATTATTTAGCCCTGTCCCCTGCTTCCCTGACGTATTAACACGCTCCATGTGTAGAGGAAGAATCAACAAGGCCATGCAAGAACACAGCACTTATGAGCTCAGTTCTTTTCCCTCCCTTTCATGATCTGCCACTTTCTCTGAGCAGGCCTCAGTCACGCTCACACAACACACACACACACACACACACACACACACACACACACACACACACACACACACACACACACACACACACACACACACACACACACACACACACACACACCACACACACACACACACACACACACACACACACACACACACACACACACACACACACACACACACACACAGAGACATTGAGTGAGGGTTCGTATTCGAGCAAACAGAGCTATTTGTTCCCGTCATCCTGAGTTCTTATCTGGCGTTGTTCAGAGGATTTGTCAGAAGTTTGGAGCAGCTTCAGCAGAGTGGACTGTCTATAAAGACGTGGTTACTAAAATATCCTCATAGTCCCACCTCCATCTCCATAAAAGTGCTCGGCTTTATTGGGTGAGGGTGGATGCAAATATGCAGAGAAAGGTTTAACACGGCACGTAATGGTTTGGAATGTAGTCTGTCTAACCTTAGAATATGAAAACAGATGGGCGGGTAGACAGACACACACCTCATGAAGCTGGTTGAGAGAATGCAAGAGTTGGCAAAGCTGTCATCAAGGCAAAAGGTGGCTATTTGAAGAATCTGAAATATAAAATATATTTTGATTTGTTTAACACTTTTGTTTACTACATCATTCCATATGTGTTATTTCATAGTTTTGATGTCTTCACTATTATTCTACAAAAACCTTGAATGAGTAGGTGTCCTAAAACTTTTGGACCGGTAGTGTATGCACACACACACACACACACACACACACACACACACACACACACACACCACCACACCACACACACACACACACACACACACACACACACACACACACACACACACACACACACACACACACACACACACACACACATACACAGGTGTGTTTTGGGGTGCTGCATGTAGGATATACGAGGGGATAGGATCGGTAAATCCACCCAGTGGAATTAGATCTGTCTGCACTGGAGCTCTGCTAAAATACATATATATATCAGCAGAGAATGGATCGGGACACACAAACTCCAAGACCCAGAACACACACAACACACACGCTCGCTCGCTCCAAATCCAGACACACACACACACACACACACTCGCTCCAAAACCAACACAAACACACACACACACTCGCTCTAAAACCCAGACACACACATACACTCGCTCTAAAACCCAGACACACACACACACCAGATGCGAACGCCATGCAAGACATGACCTGTCCGTAAGTACACCACTGTATTCCTGACTGCAGAATGACGGTTAGACATCATTGAACTATTGAAATACATAGCTAACTATAAGCTAGGCTGTAACTCCTACATCATCCATCTGATTTACAAGGCTCTGCTAAGTGGCTCTGTCTGATACTCTGGGATTTATGACTAGTAGAAGTTTGAAGACTGTCTTCAGATGACGTCTGTCTAAATGGGAGCATCTAGATAGTCTAAAGTGAATTCTTCCT
Organism: Salvelinus sp. IW2-2015; assembly: GCF_002910315.2. Taxonomy (NCBI): domain Eukaryota; kingdom Metazoa; phylum Chordata; class Actinopteri; order Salmoniformes; family Salmonidae; genus Salvelinus; species Salvelinus sp. IW2-2015. The sequence goes on along the minus strand of NW_019942656.1, from coordinate 240,303 downwards.
CGCCTTATTTCCATCTTAACTGATGGGGAAAAAGAGCCTTACAGAGTACGGTGGATGGGTGAGACCATTACGAAGCATCCATACTCTCAGATTCTCTGATGAAAATTTATTGGCAGCAGTAAGGCATTTTCCTGGCAGAGTGCTGGGTAGCTGAGTAGAGGGTGCCAAGCAGGGGACAGACTAGGGCATGACTGATAAGAGGGAGGTCTGGTGAAGGATAGATAGAGGGAGAGAAAGAGGTAGAGAGATGAGTGTTATGGCAAACAGCCAGGGCTTCCAAAAGAGAGCAAGTCAACAGGTGCCACCCTCACTGGAGAGTGTGGTGTGTTGTGTGTGTGTGTGTGTGTGTGTGTGTGTGTGTGGGTGTGTGGTGTGTGTGTGTGTGTGTGTGTGTGTGTGTGTGTGTGTGTGGTGTTGTGTGTGTGTGTGTGTGTGTGTGTGTGTGTGTTTACACATTTATGATGGTGAGAGGGGGCCAGTATAATATATTTCTGATAGTGAGAGAGGACCGGTAAATGTGTTTATGATATTTAGAGGGGGCCAGTATAATGTGTATGATGGTGAGAGGGGGCCAGTATAATGTGTTTATGATATTTAGAGGGGCCAGTATAATGTCTTTATGATGGTGAGAGGGGCCAGTATAATGTGTTTATGATGGTGAGAGGGGGCCAGTATAATGTGTTTATGATATTTAAGGGGGCCAGTATAATGTGTTTATGATGGTGAGAGGGGGCCAGTATAATGTGTTTATGATGGTGAGAGGGGGCCAGTATAATGTGTTTATGATAGTGAGAGGGGGCCAGTATAATGTGTTTATGATGGTGAGAGGGGCCAGTATAATGTGTTTATGATGGTGAGAGGGGCCAGTAATAATGTGTTTATGATAGTGAGAGGGGGCCAGTATAATGTGTTTATGATGGTGAGAGGGTGCCAGTATAATGTGTTTATGATTGTGAGAGGGGGCCAGTATAATGTGTTTTATGATGGTGAGAGGGGCCAGTATAATGTGTTTATGATGGTGAGAGGGGGCCAGTATAATGTGTTTATGATGGTGAGAGGGGCCACTCTAATGTGTTTATGATGGTGAGGAGGGGGCCAGTATATGTGTTTATGATGGTGAGAGGGGGCCACTCTAATGTGTTTATGATGGTGAGAGGGGGCCAGTATAATGTGTTTATGATGGTGAGAGGGGCCTCTAATGTGTTTATGATGGTGAGAGGGGGCCAGTATAATGTGTTCATGATGGTGAGAGGGGGCCAGTATAATGTGTTTATTATGTTTAGACGGGTCCCTCCTTCAACCGCTGTCAATGGCTGCTGTGCTATCTCATTCAGTGAAACCACTCTCCCTGCGTGTGAACTGAGCCCTTCTGAATTCCTGCTGTGATGATTGATACAGCTGTTCATGACCAGGTATGAAACCCTGGCTGTCTGTTTGATTACAGAGTTTGCCCACTAAGCTAAAGCCAATTAGCTGGATTTGACCACTGCTGAATTGCTGAATAGCTCATTTCATATTTTGCAACTGACAAAGGTGACACTAACACGCTCATACAGGGTTTGATCTCTGTGTAATCGTTTGGCAGTGTCCCTGAGAGTGTGGAGAAGTCAGTCGGGCCCCAGAGAGGGTATTTGTCCTGAGCAGGTAGGAAGTCAGACGTCACACCTCCCCAGAGCTGCTGAGAGGGWGGGACTAAACACAATGCATGACCGTGGTTACATATCAACATTCTATATTTCCTCCGTTTTCTCCAACCTCAGTCCCTGGGTCTATCCATAGAATTACATTTTTTACATTTTAGTCATTTAGCTGAAGCTCTTATCCAGAGTGACTTACAGTAGTGAGTGCACACATTTTCATGCTGGTCCCTCGTCTGAATGTCTGTGCATGACCAAGCACTTGTTAGTACTGAGGGATACCTCCTAAAGCATAGGTCAGAGTCCACAGATTCATAGGCGCAATAGTTYGGCGTCCCATTGTGACATAGCTAAGCGGCTCTGAGACCGCGGTCTGCAGGGGGACGCACAGCACAAACCCCACAATTCCTGTCACGCCCTGACCTTAGAGAGCCTTTTTATGTCTCTATTTGGTTTGGTCAGGGTGTGATTTGGGGTGGGCATTCTATGTTTTTGTTTTCTATGTTTTGGCCGGGTATGGTTCTCAATCAGGGACAGCTGTCTATCGTTGTCTCTGATTGGGAACCATACTTAGGTAGCCCTTTTCCCTCCTTTCAGTGTGGGAAGTTAACTTTGTTTGTGGCACATAGCCCTTAAGCTTCACGGTTGTTTTTGTATTGTTTATTGTTTTTGGTCGGCGTCATCCTAATAAAAAGGAATATGTACGCTGACCACGCTGCGCTTTGGTCTACTTCCTTTGACGGCCGTGACAATTCCCAACCCAACGCAGCTCCGGTACTCGCCCTCTATTCATTTAAATGTGTTGACAGTTGGAGAAATGACTTGAGCTGCGTTCTGAGAATTCCAAAAGTTTGAAAGTCAACGGTCCAATATACTACAACACTGATATGCGTATGCGAACATGTTTGGGACTCTGATAGACGCTTGATTCAGCAGCATCAGACATTTGATTCACCGGCTGAGTGCTTCTGCCTGGTGGCTGGATCTAATTCTCTCTCTCTCTCTTTCTCTCTCACATTGTTGGGTTCATTTTGGCTTCCTGGCTTTTCCAGGAATGGGTTGGAACCAAATTGTTATTCAGGTCCGCATCAGCCTAATGGAAGTTATATCATAAAATGTATTTTTTCTTACTCATGAAATTAATACAGCTTGGCAATTTAAACCACATCCATAACCTTTCAAGAACAACACGATGCTGTTTAATGCCACTGTGAAGACCAACAGTGTACCTGGCTTTGTCAATCATTTCCTGTTTAACCTTTAGTTCCGGATGAATAGACAAATAGGAAGGACACTGTTGAGATCTAGACAGAGACTACAGATGTATGGTTGTAATTTGAGCCAGTTTGCTACAGCAGGAAAATAATCCTGCAGCAACAGGAAATATGTATTATTATGTGCATTATAATGAATGGACATTGTTGTGTACGTGATGTGGAATATGAGATGCAATATTGAGATGCAGCCCCATTGAGAGCAGCAGTTTTCTACAGATTCTCCTCTCATACCAACAGGCACAAACCGTGTGGACAACAAGACTCTATAGAGGTCSCTCTGTAAAACCCATGCCAAGCCCTCTGAGTGTGTGTGTGTGTTTTCTTTAACGATGTAGGGGAAAGTCTCTCATTCAGAGGACTGGGGGGTGTTAGTTATTCCAGGTAGGGTATCCTGTAAACTCATGTGCATATGGAAACAGTGTTAAATCGGAGAACCGTAGACATACACACACTGTCAATTTCTATATTTGTCTCACCACAATTAACTTTGCTTCTCGTCYATGCGGCAGTGCTCATGATTTTCCATGAAGTCAGAAGTTTAACTAAAACATAAATAGGTACCTCATTTAGAAATCAAGTTCACTGCGGAACTGAACCTCTTCAAGGGCACTCGAGTCCATCCCCATCCATCTACTCTTAGCTAATCTTGGCAGTGTTGCTGTGTGTCTGCTTTGCCCTCCAGTCCATGTCAAAATGATGACTCTGAGATTAAACCCTGCGTGTGTGTGTGTGTGTGCGTGCGTGTGCGTGCGGGGTCATCTGTGCGTGTGTGAGTGTGTGTGCGTGCGTGTGCGTGCGGGGTCATCTGTGCGTGTGTGTGTATGTAAGCGTGCG
>NW_019942656.1:226371-236061 GCF_002910315.2 Salvelinus sp. IW2-2015 | reverse complement strand
TGCTCTGTGTTTGCTCTGTGTTTGCTCTGTGCCCCTTCCACATAGTGGCATGCTGTTTTCTCTAGAAGAAGCATGGGCAATTATTTTCCATGGAGGGCCACATTAGAATATATTTTTTTCCATCGCGAGCCAGAATCATATTACAGGATTATACATCATGTGTATGACTGTGTTGACAGATATATCTACTGTAAATCACGTCCAGATATGTTACTTATTTTACTTTTTAAACACGCATAGAAATAAACCACATCCATGTTCTCCTTTTGGTAGGAGTTTTCATTATTAAACATTCAATTAACTACACGGAGGGAAAAGAACAATGTGCATTCAGCATCACGGACAGAGCTCTTGTTAACTTCTTGTCAATACGGGGGCGCTGTTTTCACTTTGGAAAAAATCGTGCACAATCGTTTTGGATGTATTGTGTTGTTATTGCTGAAAGACATTTTTGTCATTGCCTTGTGGTCACTTGTATTAGGCTTATAGCTATTTTGTTGAATATTATTTTGTCATGCCTGCTCCCGCTTTGGCCAAATTCAATTAAAAACTACATGTATATCGAATGTGCTGTGTGCCATATCTGCTTCTATTGATAAAACGAGAACTTCCTTATTACTCTGAAGTCATGAAAATCAACTATTTTCCCCCATGTATTGGTCAAGCCCCCCCCACCCCTTTACCCCCAGGGAGAGAAAAGATCCTGGCGCGGTGCCTGTTGTCAGGGCAAAGTATTGCTGCAGAGTCAATTAAACATTCTTTAACTTCTTACGGCTGAGATCCCGCTAACGGGATCGATATGACAACAGCCAGTGAAAGTGCAGGGCGCCAAATTCAAACAACAGAAATCTCATCATTAAAATTACTCAAACATACAAGTATTTTACACCATTTTAAAGATAAACTTGTTGTTAATCCCACCACAGTATCCGATTTCAAAAAGGCTTTAAGACAGAAGCACACCAAACGATTATGTTAGGTCAGTACCTAGTCACAGAAAAACACAGCATATTTCCAGCCAAAGAGAGGAGTCACAAAAAGCAGAAATAAAGATAAAATGTATCAATAACCTTTGATGATCTTCATCAGATGACACTCATAGGACTTCATGTTACACAATACATGTATGTTTTGTTCGATAAAGTTCATATTTATATCCAAGAATCTCAGTTTACATTGGCGCGTTATGTTCCGTAATGTTTTGCTTCCAAAACATCCGGTGATTTTGCAGAGAGCCACATCAATTACAGACATACTCATAATAAACATTGATAAAAGGCGCTCAGACACAAAAACAAGCCATACAGATACCCGCCATGTTGTGGAGTCAACAGAAGTCAGAAATAGCATTATAAATATTCACTTACCTTTGATGATCTTCATCAGAATGCACTCCCAGGAATCCCAGTTCCACAATAAATGTTTGATTTGTTCGATAAAGTCCATCATTTATGTCCAATAACCTCCTTTTTGTTTGCACGTTTAGTTCACAAATCCAAATTCACGACGCACAGGCCAGACGAAAAGTAAAAAGGTTCCGTTACAGTTCATAGAAACATGTCAAACGATGTATAGAATCAATCTTCAGGATGTTTTTAACATAAATCTTCAATAATGTTCCAACTGGAGAATTCCTTTGTCTTTAGAAATGCAATGGAACGCAGCTACCTCTCACGGGTGCACGCCTGACTGAGCTCATGGCCTTCTGCCAGACCTCTGGTTGAAACAGCTCTCATTCTCTCCTCCTTCACAGTAGAAGCCTCAAACAAGGTTCGTAAGACTGTTGACATCTAGTGGATGCCTTAGGAAGTGCAATCGGACTAAATTTACACTGTATCTTGGATAGGCAAAGAGTTGAAAAACTACAAACCTCAGATTTCCCACATCCTGGTTGGATTTTTTCTCAGGTTTTTGCCTGCCATATGAGTTATGTTATACTCACAGACATCATTCAAACAGTTTTAGAAACTTCAGAGTGTTTTCCATCCAAATATACTAATAATATGCATATCTTAGCTTCTGGGCCTGAGTAGCAAGCAGTTTACTCTTGGCACCATATTCATCCAAGCTACTCAATACTGGCCCCCAGTCATAAGAATTTAATGAATTTGCCGTCAGCGAATGCCTTGCTATGTTTAGCAATTTTGTGGGACAGTACATAGCTAGCTCTCACAATTCCCTCATTTGCTGAATGCAGTTTTGTGAAAAGTCCTTGCTGCTTTTTCAACTGAGAAAGCAACTCTTTCGATGCACTTGCCCTCTGCTCAGAAGACATATTCCTATATTTCTCTGCTCAGAAGACATATTCCTATATTTCTCTGCTCAGAAGACATATTCCTATATTTCTCTGCTCAGAAGACATATTCCTATATTTCTCTACATGCTTCGTCTGGAAGTGTCGGGACAAGTTGTAGTCTTTCAAGACAGCGATGCTCTCTTTCCACACTAAGCACACAGCTTCCCTGATACCTCAATAAATAAATATTTCAATGTCCACTCTTGCTGGAACACCCTACATTCATTGTCTACTTTCCTTTTCCTTAAAATCTTTGAAAACCGAATTTATGCACAATTTCTAGCTTTGTAACTGTGATGTGAAAAAAAAAAAAAATGTCCCACAAGCAGTGTGAGTTAAATCATAACACAAAGGCGAGTATTCATTGGGCTTTTAATTTGAATAAGAAATACGTTTTTCAAAACTTTACTATCTCAAATTCTTTATGTGATCTGAGCATTATTCCGCGGGCCGCATATGGCCCCTGGGCCGGCCTTTACCCAGGCCTGCTCTAGAAACTCTGGAGAGACCCGTCTGAACACTCAGATTTACAGCCACTGTATTACTTATCCTTTGTCCTCTGTTTCACTCACAGGGTCAGAGAGGGGACAGCAGGAAAAAAGGGGAAGCAGCGGACATATCCTACTGATTGAGGAAAAGGAGGGAGGAAGAAGGAACAGTGTACACAGCCAACCTCACTTGTTCACGTCTTCTTTAGAGGAAGAAGGAGCAGGATGGATGTTGATGCTTCCTGGACCAATGTTAAGAKATAGCGATCTTGATTTACCCTCCGAACCAGCCTTCACTGAGCAACGGTAGTGGCCACAACACACACAGGAACCATGGAGCTGGCAGCCCTTGTTTCCTTATGCTTGTTTATGAAACACACACTGTGTTCTCAGCATCCTGCTCAGTGTAACCCTCACCATATCTTTCTTTTTTACTAATCCCAGAATGTTGTAGTATACTGTAGAATACTAAGTTAATACTATGGTATTATCCACACAAAAAAAATCACTGTGGTAAATAAAACAGAAATGTCATCAAAAACACTAGTCTGCAAAAACACTACACTTTTTTAAACTGTAGTAAATACTACAGTATTTAATTTGCATATACCCTGCCCTCCCCTCCTCCACATAGCAATTTGTGCCACCCATAAGTAAGAAACCTACATGCTAAGTATAGACCATATATTGTGTTCCCTACAGGTTATAGAAAAGAGCAGAAGCTCTCAACTATCTGTTCAGAACCTACCTACCTAGATACTTGCATACATACATACCTATCTATCTACCTACCTACCAGTTATAGAACATGTGCTCTTTTAGTGCAGTTTCCTGAAAGAGAAAGTCTCCACTTCTATATTAAAGATAACAAAACACTACAGAAAATATTACAGTATACTACAATCTGCAAAAACACTACAGTGAATACTACAGTATACTACAATCTGCAAAAACACTACAGTGAATACTGCAGTATACTACAATCTGCAAAAACACTANCAAAAACACTACAGTGAATACTGCAGTATACTACAATCTGCAAAAACACTACAGAAAATACTACAGTATACTACAATCTGCAAAAACACTACAGTAAATATTACAGTATACTACAATCTGCAAAAACACTACTGTAAATACAAAAGTATATACTACAGTTTTATTTTACGGCAGTATTTATACAATAGTTAACTGTAGATAATACAGTATACTACAGTAAATACTACAGTGAATTCTGCAAAAACACTACAGTGAATACTATAGTATTCATACCATAGTATATACTATACCATACCATAGTATATACTATAGTGTTTTTTCACTGTGGTTTTCCTTGTTCATTCTGTCCAAGTCCATCCCTAAATAGTGTGGGTATTTTCTGCATAGTGTGGAGTTCCAATTATTTTCATGAAATCTAAATTCAGCTCTTCGTAGGACAGAAATGGCACAATGTTCTACATCGAAGTTGGCTCCGTTTCAGTGACATTCTTTTTTCTTTTTTTACTGTGCAAAGTCGTAAATGTTTAATGTCAAGGGACTCTCCCATTTTGGATGTATTCTTTATTGGCGTCTTTTGTTCCTGTTTAATCAGAAAGGTTTTAGCAATGGTGTGCGTGTGTGTGTTTGTTTGTTTGTTTGTGTTTGTTTGTTTGTGTGTGTGTGTGTGTGTGTGTTTGTGCTCACGCATGCCCTCGTGGATGTATGCTAGTGTATAAGTATGCCTATGGATGAGCTTGTTTTGTGCAGCTGCCCATTAATTAACCATGTTGTCAATTACAATCTACAAAGGCAGAACATGCACAAACTGAGATAGGAGACTTTTAAATCTTCAAATGTTTGGTTTACACCAGACTCTCTTCTTCAGAGGAAGAATGACTAAAAGATATAATGTGAACAATGAACAATTCAGGAAGATGCAGCCGAGCCAAAGGATGACAAAGTGCTTTAATAACAGTGGCAGATCGAGATTTGACGTCTGCTTTCTGATTATATAGTTTCTTATTACTACTATTGGGACAAGTGTTCGAGAAGTAACTTCAAATCAAGACAACGGTGGAATTTTACTGGCTTTGAAGACATTTACCAAAGAAGATAAATATGTTGACAAATGACATTGTTGCCACAAATGTTGTTGCAGTTTGAATTATGATGCTGTTGTTTCCACAACTTCTACAACTATCCATATTCCTGCATGTGAATTGTATCTACGATTTTATCCGTGTTGAAAGTTTCAGTTTAAGAAAAAAGCAGCTAGCAGCCAATACAGCCCCCCCCCCCCCATGCACGTAGACACAAACACACTTACACAATAACACACGCACGTACACACAAACACACTTACACACTGACAAACAAACACACGCACGTACACACAAACACACTTTCACACTGACAAACAAACACACGCACGTACACACAAACACACTTACACACACGCACACTTACACACACGCACGTACACACAAACACACGTACACACGCACGTACACACAAACACACACGCACGTACACACAAACACACAAACACAGTGCAGACATCTAGTGACTGGTAAGGTCTCTAGCCGACCCACCTGCTTCACACAGGGCAGACATCTAGAGACTGGTAAGGACTCTAGCCAACCCACCTGCTTCACACAGTGCAGAAATCTAGATACTGGTAAGGACTCTAGCCAACCCACCTGCTTCACACAGGGCAGACATCTGGAGGCTGGTAAGGACTCTAGGATACCCGTCTGCTTCACACAGGGCAGACATCTAGAGACTGGTAAGGACTCTTGGAGACCCACCTGCTTCACACCAGGGCAGACATCGGAGCTGGTAAGGACTCTAGGATACCCGCCTGCTTCACACAGGGCAAGCATTCGGAGACTGGTAAGGAGCTCTAGAACCCTGCTTCAACAGGGCAGACATCTGGAGCTGGTAAAGACCTGAACCACCTGCTTCACACAGGGCAGACAACCGGAGACTGGTAAGGACTCTAGCAACCATTGCTTCACACAGAGGCAGACATCTGGAGACTGGTAAGGACTCTTGGAGACCCACCTGCTTCACACAGGGCGACATTCCGGAGACTGGTAAGGACTTTAGGATACCCCGCTGTCACACAGGGCAGACATCGGAGACTGGTAAGGACTCTAGAGATACCGCTCTGCTTCACACAGGGCAGACATCTGGAGACTGGTAAAGGACTCTAGGAGACCCACCTGCTTCACACAGGGCAGACATCCGGAGACTGGTAAGGACTCTAGGATACCCATCTGCTTCACACAGGGCAGACATCTGGAGACTGGTAAGGATCTAGGAGACCACTGCTTCACACAGGGAAGACATCTAGAGACTGGTAAGGACTCTAGGAGACCCACCTGCTTCACACAGGGCAGACATCTAGAGACTGGAAGGACTCTGGAACACCCGTCTGCTTCACACAGCACACACACACTAAGGACTCTAGGAGACCCGGCTGCTTCACACAGGGCAGACATCCGGAGACTGGTAAGGACTCTAGGATACCCGCCTGCTTCACACAGGGCAGACATCCGGAGACTGGTAGAGACTCTAGGATACCCGCCTGCTTCACACACAGGGCAGACATCTGGAGACTGGTAAAGACTCTAGGAGACCTCACCTGTTCACACAGGGCAGACATCGGAGACTGGTAAGGACTCTAGGATACCCATCTGCTTCACACAGGGCAGACACTGGAGACTGGTAAGACTTTTGGAGACCCACCTGCTTCACACAGGGCAGACATCCGGAGACTGGTAAGGACTCTAGGATACCCGCCTGCTTCACACAGGCCAGACATCCGAGACTGGTAAGAAATCTAGGATACCCGCCTGCTTCACACAGGGCAGACATCTGGGACTGGTAAAGACTCTTGGAGACCCACCTGCTTCACACAGGGCAGACATCCGGAGCTGGTAAGGACTCTAGGATACCCATCTGCTTCACACAGGGCAGACATCTGGAGACTGGTAAGGACTCTAGGAGACCCACCTGCTTCACACAGGGCAGACATCTAGAGCCTGGTAAGGACTCTAGGAGACCACCTGCTTCACACAGGGCAGACATCTAGAGACTGTAAGGACTCTAGGAGACCACCTGCTTCACACAGGGCAGACATCTGGAGACTGGTAAGGACTCTGGGACACCCGCCGCTTCACACAGGCAGACATCTGAGGACTGGTAAGGACTCTAGGAGACCCACGCGGCTTCACCACAGGGCAGACACATCTAGAGACTGGTAAGACTTTAGCAGACCGCCTGCTTCACACAGGGCAGACATCTAGAAGACTGGTAAGGACTCTAGGAGACCCGCTGCTGCTTAATCATCTTCATATATTTCTTCTATCCGGAACCTGGAAGTTTTCTCTTTCTGGCTAACAGACATAATGTAGCTATATCGCTCTGCCTGGGTCTGATTGGCTCTGTTGATCATACATTAACGCTCACTGAAACGTACCAATACTCAATGATGGGATGTACACTTTGAGTGGCTTCTCATTGGAAGGGTGAAAAGTAAAAAGCTTAGTTTTGGGCCAGATCACACACAACACACACACAACACACACACACACACACACACACCACACACACACACAGCACACACACACACACACACACACACACACACACACACACACACACACACACACAGCACACACACACACACACACACACACCATACACAACACAAACACACTCTGATTCAAATGCTTATTGTTTTCTTGTTTCAATTGTTGTGTTTGGTCAGTTTGTTTTGTTTGGTGTAAACATGTTGCTTCAGTTTACTTTTTTTAAGACAACCCACAGAGCTGAGCAGTGTCAATGTACAGTATGAGCACTTATTAAAAAAGTATATTTGGCTCCTTCGAGTTGCCTTTTGTATTCCGGTTTCAAATGGGCCAAGCAGAGAATCAAAGGGTTGTTAATTAGAGTAATTCAGCTGGAATGAATTAAAAACCTTTAGAATTATATAACGACATGACTATTTTAAAGTTTTGAAATATTTGAATGACTAAGACTCCTGCTGAATTCTATTCAGACTAGAGGGAGGGAGGGAGAGAGAGAGGAAGGGAGATAGAGAGTGAAAGATATTGGAAGCGAGGGAGAGAGAGGAATACTACAAGCAATATGCTCTGAGTCTCAAGCTTTGTTCAGTAGCTCTAGTAACAACTCTTATCCCCCAGCAGTAGTGCCAGTCTTCCCATCAGAGATAWTGATCCTCTTCAGTAACAGTACTCACACTCTCACAGGCTGTCTATCACTGTCTCCCCAGGACATTAGTAGCTACAGCACTTCAAGACAATTCACACGAGAGGCAGAGAGAAAGGGGGGAAAGGGAGGGAGAGAAAGAGGAAGAGTGTGGGAGGCCCTTGGTCGTGTGGGAGACCAAGGCTCTTGTAGAAGCCAAGGCTCGGATGCACATTGAATGGCGGGAGAAGCACAATTCACACAAAGCAAAAGTAAATGTCCAAGATGTGTAAAAGGTTTTAATTGGTCATAGGTTTTCAGACGAGTGTACAGTCCAGTACTCACTGTTGGCCTGCCCGACAGATAGCAGTGAGGGAGATGGTGGTTGCCTGTCATGAATAAAGTTATGTGTTGTAAAGCTCCTGTATTCTGCCTCTGTCTGGTCTTAACTTAACTCATTATAGTTGACGTTCCACTCTTCAAACCCTACAAACGTTACAATTATTCCAACTTGTAAAATTGTTTGAGGTGCAGTGCAGTGTCCATTGGTCAGGTTGTTTTTGATAGCTACCTAGCTAGCTTTGTTCAGTTCAAGGAATGCGAGTGAGCGCCAAATTATGTAGACACTCCCAAATGTGCAACGTGTTTAGGAAATACACATGCGCAAAATATGGAATCGTCTCAATGCAATTAAATTACGTCAAGCTAGGCAATGCACCCTGACCCTGTCCATTAACTGTGACTGGAGTCAGGAACGTCCGCATGTGTCAACGATTTGAATGGATGGAAAGAAAGGCATGAATACCCTAGCACCTTTCCTGAGATTATGATGCAGTTCTAGCACATTTTGAGAATTTGAGCATAAAAAAACAACAGAATAGTTGAGAAAAAAGCATTCGATTAGTCTTTTTTTATTTTTGTTTTCTCACAACAGCTTTTTTTTGTTAAATAAGCACTGCCCACCCTGACTGCACATCACTGTGGAGAGGATACAATATCTGTTCATTTGGCTGAATAGTAGAGTCTGAACACATAGAACAACATGCAGCACAAACAGCCTCAGAATTTGTCCTAGAGCCTAGACAGAGATGACTTAACCAGAAGGGAAGATAGAGACAGACACAAACACACGCACAAACTCTCTCTCTCGCACACGCACATGTACACACACACACACACACACACACACTACAGACTACCCAAACATCATATATTATCCTTATATACCAATAACCATCCTATCCTTATTCATGTATGTCCTCTTGGCGCTGAGCAGACCCCGTTCAGTTAATCTAGAGGGTTCTATGAATGAACCCTCTGATTCTAATTCCAGGGGTTCTGAGGTGTTACCTTGGCAACAGAAGTGTGGAACAGGGAAAACAGAGGGAATCGTTGTTCCCCTCTCCATGGCCTTTTTAACACTACAAATAAAACAACACCGGACAGACTCACAAGATGGATGAGAGGTGTGTCAGAATAAATTTGCAGCGAGTTACAAAGAAAAACAGTGAATATTTGTCTTAAATCAGCAGACTCATGATCCAGCAATCTCAAATTGGTCCAATAAAAACAGAAGAAATTGCTCCTCTGTCTTGGCTTGGGGACATTTAACACGTAAGTAGGGCCTCTTGGCAGTGGCCTCGTTCTAAAGCACCTACTGAGGCATGTAGATGAGCTGGTATGGTGCGATCTGAGACTGCTGACTGACTCATA
>NW_019942656.1:221746-224745 GCF_002910315.2 Salvelinus sp. IW2-2015 | reverse complement strand
GTTTGTATTTTTTTTGAGAAATGTATAAAAAAAATTATAACATACCTTATTTACATAATTATTCAGAACCTTTGCTATGAGACACAAAATTGCGCTCAGGTGCACCTGCTTCATTGATCATCCTTGAGATGAGTTTCTGAGTTTTCCAACTTGACTGGAGTTCCACCTGTGGTAAATTCAATTGATTTGACAAGATTTGGAAAGGCACACATCTGTCTATTTAAGGTCTCACAGTTGACAGAGCAGGTCAGAGCAAAAACCAAGCCATGAGGTCGAAGAAATTGTCTGTAGAGCTCTGAGACAGGATTGTGTCGAGAAACATTTGAACATCAGTCATCTATGAACATTTTAACATMTTGKACATGTTCTGTTATAATCTCCACCCGGCAGAGCCAGAAGAGGACAGGCCACCCCTCATAGCCTGGTTCCTCTCTAGGTTTCTTCCTAGGTTCCGGCCTTTCTAGGGAGTTTTTCCTAGCCACCGTGCTTCTACACCTGTATTGCTTGCTGTTTGTTTTTTTGGGGGCTGGGTTTATGTACAGCACTTTGTGACATCAGCTGATGTAAGAATGGCTTTATAAATACATTTGATTGAWTGAACAGATCTGGGGAAGGGTACCAAAAGAGTTCTGCAGCATTGAAGGTCTCCAAGAACACAGTGGCCTCTATCATTCTTAAATGGAATACGTTTGTAACTACCAATACTCTTCCTAGAGCTGGGCAATCGGGGGAGAAGGGCCTTGGTCAGCGAGGTGACCAAGAACCCAATGTTTCACTGACAGAGCACTATAGTTCCTCTGTGGAGATGGGAGAACTTTCCAGACGGACAACAATCTCCACAGCTCTCCACCGATCAGGCCTTTATGGTAGAGTGGGCAGACGGAAGCCACTCCTCAGTAAAAGGCACATGACAGCCAGCTTGGAGTTTACATAAGGCACCTAAAGAATCTCAAACAATGAGAAACAAGATTCTCTGGTCGGATGAAACCAAGACTGAACTCTTTTGGACTGAATGCCAAGCGTCACGTCTGGAGGAAACCTGGCACCATCCCTACGGTGAAGCATGGTTGTGGCAGCATCATGCTGAGAGGATATTTTTCCGTGGCAGGGCCTGGGAGACTAGTCAGGATTGAGGCAAAGATGAACGGAGCAATGTGCAATGAGATCCTTGATGAAAACCTGCTCCAGAGTGCTCAAGACCTCAGATTGGGCGAAGGTTCACCTTCCAACAGGACATCGACCCTAAGCACACAGCCAATACAACGCAGGAGTGGCTTCAGGAGAAGTCTCTGAGTGTCCTTGAGTGACCCAGCCAGAGTCCGGACTTGAACCCGATCGAACATCTATGGAGAGAACTGCAAATAGCTGTGCAGCCACGCTCCCCATCCAACCTGACAGAGATTGATAGGATCTGCAGAGAAGAATGGGTCCCAAATTACAGGTATKCCAAGCTTGTWGCGGATTACCCAAGAAGACTTGAGGCTGTAACCGCTGCCAAAGGTGAGTCAACAAAGTACTTTGTAAAGGGTCTGAATACTTGTGTAAATGTAATATTTCAGTTYTGTTGTTTTAATAATTTGCAAAAAAATCTAAAAACCTGTTTGTCCTGTGTCATTATGGGGTAATATGTGTAGATTGATGAGGAAACAAAAACAATTTAATACATTTTAGAATAAGGCTGTAACGTAACAAAATGTGGAAAAAGTCAAGTGGTCTAAAMACTTTTCGAATGCMCTRTMTATACAAAAGCATGTTGACACCCCTTCAAGTGAGTGGAATCAGCTATTTCAGCCACACCTATTTTTTGTACCTTTATTTAACTAGAGAAGTCAGTTAAGAACAAATTCTTATTTACAATGACGGCCTACCCCGACCAAACCTGGACGACRCTGGGCCAATTGTGCGCCGCCCTATGGGACTCCCAATCACGGCTGGATGTGATACAGCCTGGAWTMRAACCAGGGACTGTARTGACGCATCTTGTACTGAGATGCAGTRCCTTAGACCGCTGYKTCACTCGGGAGCCCATTRCTGACCGGWGTATAAAATCGAGCACACAGCCTTTCAACGTAGCACCTTCATAGGATGCAACTTTTCCAACAGGTCAGTTCGTCAAATTTCTGCCCTGCTATAGCTGCCCGATCAACTGTAAGTGCTGTTATTGTGAAGTGGAAAAGTCTAGGAGCAACAAGCCGCGAAGTGGTAGGCCACACCAGCTCACAGAACGGGAACACATGTGCTGAAGCACATTGCGTGTAAAAATCGTCTCTCCCTGGTTGCAACACTCACTATCGAGTTCCAAACTGCCTCTGGAAGCAACGTCAGCACAATAACTGTTAGTCGGGAGCTTCACGAAATGTGTTTCCATGGACGAGCAGCCGCACACAAGCCTGAGATCACCATACACAATGCCAAGCGTCGCCTGGCGTGGTGTAAAGCTCGCTGCTATTAGACTCTGGAGCAGTGAAAACGCATTCTCTGGAGTGATTAATCAGATTTCACCATCTGGCAGTACAACGGACAAATCTGGGTTTGGCGTCTGGTGCTRTTTTTCATGGTTCRGTTAGGCCCCTTAGTTCCAGTGAAGGGAMATCTTAAGGCTACARCRTACAATRAYATTCTARACWATTCTGTGCCTCCAACTTTGTGGCAACAGTTTGGGGAAGACCCTTTCCTGTTTTGGCATGACAATGCCCCCGTGCACAAAATGAGGTCCATACAGAAATGCTTTGTCRAGATCAGTGTGGAAGATCTTGACTGGCCTGCACAGAGCCCTGACCTCAACCCCATCAAACAATTTTGGGATGAATTGGAACGGCGACTGCGAGCCAGGCATAATCGCCCAACATCAGTGCCCGACCTCACTAATGCTCTTGTGGCTGAATGGAAGCAATTCCCTGCAGCAATGTTCCAACATCTAGTGGAAAGCCTTCCCAGAAATCATGGGCATTAAGATGGAGTTGGTCCCCCTATGCCGCTACAACAGCCTCCACTCTTCT
>NW_019942656.1:216181-218862 GCF_002910315.2 Salvelinus sp. IW2-2015 | reverse complement strand
CGACACGGACACATGGACACAAACATGCACACACATAAACAAACATGCACACACATGCACACACATGCACACACATGCACAAACATGCAACACGGACACATACACATGCACAAACATGCACAAACATGCGACACAGACACAGACACATGCACACAAACATGCACACACATGCACAAACATGCGACACGGACACATGCACACAAACATGCAAAGACACTGCCCGACGCTCATTTTAAATGCTATTGTTACAGTACCTGCTTCAGTAATAATAAGTTCAGAAACAGTTACCAGTTTTGCCATTCATCAGGACTGCTTCATGCATCACTTATATCTATAATGATGTCATGTTTGAATAAAATTTTAACGACGTGCACTGAGAGTCGGGAAGAAAGTCCAGGGAGTGAGTATTTTAATAAATAAACGGAACATAATACAAAACAAGAAACACGAACAACGCACAGACATGAAACAGAAACAATAACGCTGTCACGTTCTGACCTTAGTTCCTTTTTTATGTCTTTATTTTAGTTGGTCAGGGCGTGAGTTGGGGTGGGCATTCTATGTTGTTTTTCTATGTTTTGTTCTGTTGTTCTATTTCTATGTGTTTGGCCTAGTATGGTTCTCAATCAGAGGCAGGTGTCAGTCRTTGTCTCTGATTGGGAGCCATATTTAGGTAGCCTGTTTTCTATTGTGTTTTGTGGGTGATTGTTTCCTGTGTTAGTACCATACGGGACTGTTTAGGTTGTTTGTTTGTACTTTTGTTAAGTGTTCTGTTGATTTATTATACATCTCATTATGGACACTTACCACGCTGCACATTGGTCCAATCCTTGCTACTCCTCCTCAGACGAAGAGGAAATTCGTTACAAATGCCTGGGGAAGGAACCAAAGGGAGTGACATGTATAGGGAAGGTAATCAGGGAAGTGATGGAGACCAGGTGAGTCTGACGACACGCAGGTGCGCGTAACGATGGTGACAGGTGTGCGTCATAATGAGCAGCCTGGTGACCTAGAAGCTGGAGAGGGAGCACATGCGACAAACATTTTTTTTCTAACAAAGAAAAGCTTTAGAAAAGATTAAACTTCTTCATAGTTTTTAATGAAAAATTATTCAGATTCATTCCAAAATCCAATTTGACACACACACATATATATATATATATATATATATATATATATNCACACACACACACACACACACACACACACACACACAGCCGTGTTCCAAACAGGCCAGACCGACCATTCCTCAATAGGTATTTCTCTATCCTCCTGTGTCAGAGACTTCTGTACCCCAATTATGACCTCACCACCCCTGTCCCCCAATTATGACCTCACCACCCCTGCCTGGCCTGTTGGAAGTCAGGATGTGTGTGAGGGTTTACTGAACTGCGCTCTCTGACTCTCTCTTCTCCAATAAAGTATTTTGTCTTTAATGTCTTTTTTCGCTATGTCAGTAAGACTAGTAAGACTAGCTGTCGCCATTGGCGTCGGCTAATGGAGATCCTAATAAATCAAAAATCAAACCCAGCGTCACATCGGAGATCATTTGCTTCGGGCAGGTGGGGGTTTTAAAAAGTATGKCAGAAGTCAAGAGGATTTTATGAGGGGAAAAACAGTCAAGGTGATACTCTGTAGCACACCGGTATATTCACCTCGTTATCTAAAAACATTAAGGATGCTTCATTGACCGTAATTCCAGGAAAGTGGCTGTTTGTTTGTTGAATTAGCTGATTATGTCATTATCGCCGGTGGAACTGTTCCTGAATAAATTACAGTATAGAGATAACTCCTGAAGGACCAATTTGTGTCGTTTTCATCAACATAAAAACACAGTGAAATATAGAATGTGTAGACATTTTTTAGGTTCGCTGTCAGAAATARCAGTTCTTAACGGGAAGATGATTTCAAGGTAAGGCGCAATTACCCTTTTTTTCCGTTTCTCTATACTGCATCTTCCTCTGTCTCTCCCTTCCCTCTCTCTGCATCAACCTCATGGACACTTCCCTCTCCACCTCTCACTGATTAGATCTCTGAATAATGAGCCAGAAATGATCCTCCATCCTGGTGTAGAGTTTGTGTCTTTCTCATGGTCATTTAAATGGCCAGAATAACAACAATGACATGACGTCATACATGTGTCATACATAATTTCACATGATCACGTGTTATAACATTAACTTCACATGATCAAATTTGAAACAATTGTGATCAAATGAAATTCGTATGCGACACGGACACATGAGACACAAACATGCACACAACTGCACAAACATGCACAAACATGCACACACATAAGAACTATGGTCAGGACGTGACAGCTGGGTCTTCTTTTTTGTCATGCTATGTCTGCATGTGAGGAGATGTCCCTGGTCTCGACGATTGCGTACTTCAGGGCAGATAGAAAAATTCAGAGGTCGTTGGATATTTTGGATAGCCTTCTCGCTCACCTACTGCTGATAGGCGAGCCGAGTTGATCGTCTGAGTTTCCAGGTTTTGTTTTCTGATACACCGACACAAACTTAATAGAACATGATGTATCCGTCAGCAGTTGTATAGAGTTTCTTCAGAGAAACTGCGTTGTCTGGATGCTGAGGTCAGGTACATGCTGGAGAGTAAGATAGCAGAGCCTTCCTTCTCCAGTTGGGCTTCTCCTGTATCGTGGTCAGCCAAACCCGGTG
>NW_019942656.1:210451-215800 GCF_002910315.2 Salvelinus sp. IW2-2015 | reverse complement strand
TTTGTTCTTTAATGTCTTTTTTCGCTATGTCAGACTAGTAAGACTAGCTGTCGCCATTGGCGTCGGCTAATGGAGATCCTAATAATCAAAAATCAAACCCAGCGTCACGGAGATCATTTGCTTCGGAGGTGTTTTAAAAAGTATGTGCAGAAGTCAAGAGGATTTTATGAGGGGAAAAACAGTCAAGTGATACTCTGTAGCACACCGGTATATTCACCTCGTTATCTAAAAACATTAAGGATGCTTCATTGACCGTATTCCAGGAAAGTGGTTTTGGGTGTTTGTTGAATTAGCTGATTAGTCATTATCGCCGTGAACTGTTCCTGAATAAATTACAGTATAGAGATAACTCCTGAAGGACCAATTTGTGTCGTTTTCATCAACATAAAAACACAGTGAGAATATAGAATGTGTAGACATTTTTTAGGTTCGCTGTCAGAAATACAGTTCTTAACGGAAGATGATTTCAAGGTAAGGCGCCAATTACCCTTTTTTTCCGTTTCTCTATACTGCATCTCCTCTGTCTCTCCCTTCCCTCTCTCTGCATCAACCTCATGGACACTTCCCTCTCACCTCTCACTGATTAGATCTCTGAATAATGAGCCAGAAATGATCCTCCATCCTGTGTAGAGTTTGTGTCTTTCTCATGGTCATTTAAATGGCCAGAATAACAACAATGACATGACGTCATACATGTGGTCTCTTCGACAGTTGATGTGGTTGTTACGTGTCTCTTAGAACAACAAACAGATGCGTAACATACCAGTTTTAGAAAAACCTGTGTGTGTGAGTCATGTGCGCTGGTGCATTTGTTCGTGTCGAGAGAGGGGAGAGAGACGAGAGAGAGAGAGAGAGAGAAGAGAGAGAGAGAGAGAGAGAGAGAGAGATAGAGAATGAGAGGAGAGAGTAGAGTAAGAGAGAAGACGAGAAGAGAGAGAGAGATCTCCACAGCAACAAGCTATGTAATCACTACCGTTATTGCCCCACCACAGATTCATTTTTTCGTGAGTGGGTCAATACAGTACAACTGCTCTAGGCACACAAACCTCCTGTGGTAGGCTTGACAGGCGTTTTAGGTATGTTATACAGTGCCCCTATCGGCACCAAATCATTCTCCAGTATGGGAGGTGAAAAGGTTACGCGGAACAGTAAAGTGTACAGAATGGGTGTTCTGTCATTTATGTTTATTCCCGAAGGGAGGCTTGACTGAACTCTCTATTCTTCTTGTGTATACCATTTAGTTCCGGTCGCTCAGGTTCAGAATCCACAGAGAGTAACCTGCCTCCTCCGTAGGTCATATATCAGTTTAATTGCTTTTTTCAAATTGCCTGTGGGTTTGAAGATCCTTTTTGTTGGTGTTTTTTTAGTTTTTCGTGTGGCTATGCCTGTCTATCTTGTTTTCCCATTGTTCTCCATAAACATTGTTCGCCCTGTATCTTCCCCTCTGATCCTTCCTACTTGAATAAATCTTAATTTGCGTTACATGTGAAACATTATTCTAACATGTGGAATTCGTTTGTTCACGTGGTGAACATTCCTACATGTGACATAACATTTGCAGTTGAAAAACTTCAAAGGTGTCACGTGTATGTCATGGATGACATGTTGAAATTTTGCAAATTGTCCACATTATTTCAATTGAAATCGCATTTTAAATTGTGTCTCAACAATGCAGTATAATTTCACATGATCACGTGTATAACATTAACTTCACATGATCAAATTTGAAACAAATTGTTGATCAATGAAATTCGTATGCGACACGGACCATGGACACAAACATCACACACATAAACAAAAACATGCACACACATGCACACACATGCACACACATGCACAAACATCAACACGAGACAACACATAACATGCACAAACATGCACAAACATGCGACACAGCAGACACCAGACACATGCACACCAAACATGCACACACATGCACAACATGCGAACACGGACACAATGACACAAACATGCAAAGACACTTCCGGACTCTCATTTAAATGCTATTGTTACAGTACCTGCTTCAGTAATAATAAGTTCCAGAAAACAGTTAGCCAGCGTTTGCCATCATTCAGACTGCTTCATGCATCACTTATACTATAATATGTCATGTTTGAAAAAATTTTAACGAGTTGCACTGAGAGTCGGGAAGAAGTCCAGGGAGTGAGTATGTTAATAAATTAACGGAACATAATACCAAAAACAAGAAACACGAACAAACGTCACAGACATGAAACAGAAACAATAACGCTGTTCACGTTCTGACCTTAGTTCCTTTTTTTGTCTTTATTTAGTTGGTCAGGCTGGAGTTGGTGGGCATTCTATGTTGTTTTTCTATGTCTTTCGTTGTTATATTTCTATTGTGTTTGCCTAGTATGGTCTCAATCAGAGCAGGCTGTCATGTCGTTTGTCTCTGTTGGGAGCCATATTTAGTAGCCTGTTTTCTATTGTGGTTTTGTGGGTGATTGTGCCTGTTTAGTACATACGCGGACTGTTTAGGTTGTTCTGTTGTACTTTTTGTTCCAAGTGTTCTGCATTGATTTATATATACATCTTCATTATGGACACTGTACCACGCTGACATTGTCCAATCCTTGCTACTCCTCCTCAACGAAAGGAAATTCGTTACAAAGCCTGGAAGGAACCATAAGGGGAGTTGACATGTATAGGAAGGTAATCAGGAAATATTGAACAGGTGAGTTTGACGACACGCAGGTGCGCTAACGTATGTGACAGGTTTGTGCGTCATCAATGAGCAGCCTTTGACCGAGAAGCTGGAGAGGAGCACATGCGACAAACATTTTTTTTTCTAACAAAGAAAAGCTTTAGAAAAGATTACATTCTATAGTTTTTAATGACAAAATATTATTCAGATTCATTCAAATCCAATTTGCCACACACACATATATATATATATATATATATATATATATATCCAGGCTGTATCACATCCGGCCGTGATTGGGAGTCCCATAGGGTGGCGCACAATTGACCCAGCGTCGTCCAGGTTTTGTCGGGGTAGGCCGTCATTGTAAATAAGAATTTGTTCTTAACTGACTTGCCTAGTTAAATAAAGGATAAATACAATATAAATACATATACAGTACCAGTCAAATGTTTGGACACACCTACTCATTCTAGGGTTTTGATTTATTTTTACTATTTTCTACATTGTAGAATAATGGTGAAGATATCAAAACTATGAAATAACACATATGGAATCATGTGGTAACCAAAAAAGTTATTAATTTTTTTACACTCAGTTTATAATTAGTACCTTGACGGATGCCTTTCATATTGCATGTGTGTCAAGGGGAATTGCATGTGAATTCAATGTAGATGTAACGCTCTTCTACTTCGTCCTCCTCATCAGACGAGGAGAGGCGAGAAGGATCGGATGACCAAAACGCAGCGTGGTAATTTGACATTATATTTATTTAAAGAAAAGACGAAAAAACACGGAAACACTTTAACCCACTACAAAACAACAAACGAAGTAGACAGACCTTGACTTACGAACTTACATACAACGAAGAACGCACGAACAAGTACAGACTACAAATAAATGAACGAACGAACGATACAGTCCCGTATGGTGCAATAACGACACAGACACAGGAGACAACCACCCACAACCAACAATGTGAAACAACCTACCTTAATATGGTTCTCAATCAGAGGAAACGTAAACCACCTGCCTCTAATTGAGAACCATATCAGGTAACCCATTAACCAACATGGACACATAACATAGAATGCCCACCCCAACTCACGCCCTGACCGACTAAACACATACAAAACAACAGAAAACAGGTCAGGAACGTGACAGTAGACTGAAGCTAAGAAAATTGATTTAGTATGGAGATTAGCGTGCCAAACAGTCGCCATACCCTAGCTCAACATCAACATTTAAAATACGGTACTAAAAATATTCCAATCCCTATTAACAAGAATTTAAGCTTTCTGACAATATCAGTATAAGATATGTCTATGTCCTGGGAAATGTTCCTGTTTCTTACAACCTCATGCTAATCGCATTATCCTACGTTAGCTCAACCCTCCGATCCTGAAGAAGATTTATTAAACTGCATTTGCCTTTTAATAAATGTATATTATACGGTTATGCACCAGTGCACTGAGCAAAACTATCTGCTTGCCACTCCGGAACGGAGTAAGGCGCATCAACTGTGCCATGTACATCTACTAAAACCCTATTACGCACCTCTGGGACTGTAGAACGGGAGTCCGCAGAGGACGGTAAAACCTGTTATTTTGGCCGGTACTGTTACATCACTGGGTTCTTCTTTTTGTCATGCTATGTCTGCATGATGAGGGAGACATGTCCCTGGTCTCGACGATTGCGTACTTCAGGGCAGATAGAAAAATTCAGAGTCGTTGGATATTTTGGATAGCCTTCTCGCTCACCTACCTGCTGATAGGCGAGCCGAGTTGATCGCGTCTGAGTTTCCAGTTTTGTTTTCTGATACACACGACACAAACTTTATAGAACTGATGTATCCGTCAGCAGTTGTATAGATTTCTTCAGAGAAACGCTGTGTCTGGATGCTGAGATCAGGTACATGCTGGAGAGTAAGATAGCAGAGCTTCTTCTCCAGGGCTTCTCCCTGTATCGTGGTCAGAAACCGGATGGGACAAACAGATTTGTTCAGACTACGGTAAGGTAAACAGTGTCACTAAGCCAGATTCATTTCCTCTTCCTCGGATGGAGGACTGTGTTGATCAGTTCGATGCAGCAAAATTTGTGAGCAAGTTTGACCTGTTAAAAGGCAATTGGCAGGTGCAACGTGATGAGGTAGGGATGTGAAATATCTTCCTTTCTTACACC
Organism: Salvelinus sp. IW2-2015; assembly: GCF_002910315.2. Taxonomy (NCBI): domain Eukaryota; kingdom Metazoa; phylum Chordata; class Actinopteri; order Salmoniformes; family Salmonidae; genus Salvelinus; species Salvelinus sp. IW2-2015. The sequence goes on along the minus strand of NW_019942656.1, from coordinate 210,954 downwards.
CTCCGATCTGTACTCGTATTCGGTTATGATTTCGGCCTGCGAAATGCACTGCCACTTTTCAGTGCCTTATGAATAGGGTTGTCCCGGTCTGTTTGCGTGCTGCTGTTTATCTGGACAATGTCAGTGGTTACTCAGTTCAAATTCTTTCTTCCTTGCTCTTTGTTTCCTTAATAGGCTATTGGTGGCGGAGCCGGGAGGGTCGTCAGTGAAATGGGCACACCTGGGCTCGGGTGTGTCTGTGATAAATACACCTTTCCCCCATACATTGAGGAGACTCTTCCACTCAGACACACTGTTTTTTGGTTGTGGAATTTTGTGGCTTGTTTGTTTTAGCACCTCTTCAACATCCCTCATATTACCATCTATGCACGCAACACTCACTTACACTACTGATTACTGACTACTCAAACACCATTGTTAATTGTATATAGTTACCTTAGTTAAAACTCTCTGGGAATATGTGGATGCTTACAAGACAGCGTATTCATCACCAAAACTGAGCA
>NW_019942656.1:203955-210426 GCF_002910315.2 Salvelinus sp. IW2-2015 | reverse complement strand
CCCTCCACCTCTCACTGATTAGATCTCTGAATAATGAGCCAGAAATGATCCTCCATCCTGGCGTAGAGTTCGTGTCTTTCTCATGGTCATTTAAAGGCCAATAACAACAATGACATGACGTCATACATGTGTCATACATAATTTCACATGACACGTGTTATAACATTAACTTCACATGATATCAATTGAGAAACAATTGTGATCAAATGAAATTCGTATGCGACACGGACACATGGACACAAACATGCAACACATGCACAAACATGCACAAACATGCACATAAGAACTATGGTCAGGACGTGACAGCTGGGTTCTTCTTTTTGTCATGCTATGTCTGCATGGTGAGGAGAATGCCCTGGTCTCGACGATTGCGTACTTCCGGCAGATAGAAAAATTCAGAGTCGTTGGATATTTGGATAGCCTTCTCGCTCACCTACCTGCTGATAGGCGAGCCGAGTTGATCGGTCTGAGTTTCCAGGTTTTGTTTTCTGATACACCGACACAAACTTAATGAATGATGTATCCGTCAGCAGTTGTATAGAGGTTTCTTCAGAGAGAACTGCGTGTCTGTGGAGCTGAGGTCGGTACATGCTGGAGAGTAAGATAGCAGAAGCCTTCCTTCTCCAGTTGGGCTCTCCCTGTATCGTGGTCAGCAAACCGGATGGGACAAACAGATTTTGTTCAGACTACGGTAAGGTAACAGTGTCACTAAGGCAGATTCATTTCCTCTTCCTCGGATGGAGGACTGTGTTGATCAGTTCGATGCAGAAAATTTGTGAGCAAGTTTGACCTGTTTAAAGGCAATTGGCAGGTGCAACTGATGAGTAGGGGATGTGAAATATCTTCCTTTCTTACACCCTCCGATCTGTACTCGTATTCGGTTATGAGTTTCGGCCTGCGAAATGCACCTGCCACCTTTCAGTGCCTTATGAATAGGGTTGTCGCCGGTCTGTTTGGGTGCGCTGGTTATCTGGACAATGTAGTGGTTTATGCAGATACTTGGGAGGGCATCTGTCCCGTATTCAAGCCTTTTCGACGCCGCTTGGGTGCCTCACTATCATTGCGAAATGTGAGTTTGCTCAGGCGGACTGTTACAGACCTTGGTAAGTGGTTGAGCAGGATGAAGTGCTTCTGTTCGGGTTAAAGTGGTGGCTATTGATGCTTTTCAACCGCCCCGGGGGGGGGGGGGGGTGAGGACCCAAATTCTTTCTCCTTGCTCTTGTTTTCCTTAATAGGCTATTGGTGGGCGGAGCCGGGAGGGTCGTCAGTGAAATGGGCACACACTGGGCTCGGGTGTGTCCTGGTGATAAACACCTTTCCCCATACATTGAGGAGACTCTTTCCACTCAGACACACTGTTGTTTTTGGTTGTGGAATTTTGTGGCTTGTTTGTTTTAGCACCTCTCAACATCCTCATACATCTATGCACGCAACACTCACTTACACTACTGATTACTGACTACACACACCATTGTTAATTGTATATGTTTACCTTAGTTAAACCTCTCTGGGATATGTGGGATGCTAGCGTCCAACTGGCCAACATCCAGTGAAAATGCAGAGCGCCAAATTCAAATAAAGTCCTATAAAATTAATCTTTCATGAAATTACACATGCAATACACCAAATTAAAGCTACACTAGTTATGAATCCAGCCAACATGTCAGATTTCAAAAAGGATTTACGGCGAAAGCAAACGATGCTATTATCTGAGGACAGCACCCCAGCAAACAAACACAGACCATCATATTTCAACCCTCCAGGCGCGACACAAAACGGCAAATAAGAATAGCAGAAATAAAGATATAATTCATGCCTTACCTTTTACAAGCTTCTTCTGTTGGCAYTCCAATATGTCCCATAAACATCACAAATGGTCCTTTTGTTCAATTAATTCCGTCGATATATATATCCAAAATGTCCATTTATTTGGCGCGTTTGATCCAGAAAAACACCGGTTCCAACTCGCCCAACATGACTACAAAAGTACAAAACATGCAAGCTTTGTCCAAACATTTCAAACTACTTCCTAATACAACTTTAGGTATTTATGTACGTAAATAATTGATAAAATATAAGACGGGATATACTGTGTTCAATACCGGAGGAAAACAATGTGTAGCGAGCCTCTGTGTAACGCGCCTCTAACAAAGATTACACTTCCCTCTAGCCTCGTTCTGAACAGTGCTACTTCTTCATTTCTCAAAGGAAAGACCTCAACCAATTTCTAAAGACTGTTGACATCCAGTGGAAGCGATAGGAACTGCAAGAAAGTCGATTAGAAATCTGGATTCCTAATGAAAACCCATTGAAAAGAGAGTGACCTCAAAAAAAAGTAATTCTGAATGGTTTGTCCTCTGGGTTTCACCTGCCAAATATGTTCTGTTATACTCACACATAATTCATACAGTTTTAGAAACTTCAGTGTTTTCTATCCAAATCTACTAATAATATGCATATCTTAGCTTCTGGGCCTGAGTAGCAGGCAGTTTAATTTGGGCATGCTTTTAATCCAAAATTCCGAATGCTGCCCCCTATCCTAGAGAGGTTTTAATAAACATATTCTCTGCGTTGTCTCCTTTTTTGTTACGGGCTACGAGACGGTTCGTGACAGTACTAACAGATGGCATACAAGTTTGTTATTAAGGCACATGAAAGTTCACATGTTCCAGAACGCATTTCTGCCAAAAAAGGATTTTGATCAAAATGTAAAAAAGTTTAGGTTCAAATGACTCTCCTGTGAAGTAGTGACACGCGACATACGCCTAGTTTCCTGAAATGAGTCACATATTGTACCTTAAAGCCTCTGTAGTGGTTTCGACACAGTGCCAGGTGGAATTTCTGTCCTGAATATCCAGGTAGGTCACCCGTGATACAAGTCAGCATTTGATGTCCATCCATGTCTGAGGACGTCTGGAGATTATGACTACAAGCTATTATGACCTCTCTGTAGAAAGGTGAGACTCTTACAAACACATCTGAAGGTCCCCCTGTACCAGTTGAAACAATTTATGTAAGTATATATGGAGACTGTTTAGTGACAAAAATAAGAGGTTAAATACATGTAAAAAATAGATATGTTTCCTCAGATATAGAACAAACTTCATTTAGGATTTTGCGAGGGGACTATCTGCAGTAAAGCCAAATAAAATGTTCTATCAAATAATAATTTAATATATTTTTTGATACTTCAAGTGGTCTTCAAATTCAAATAGCAAAATTATCCTTGTTATGAACTTCTTAAAACAATTCCATATAGCTTAGTACAACCCCCCCAGTCTAATTCTGACATGACATTGTAAGAGCTCGTCGGAATATCATGAAGTATCAGTCTAAATGTATTACAGAATACAATTACCACATACTGTACACTCAGTGGCCAGTTTATTAGGTACACCACGCCATTCATGAAAATGGTTCGCTCCTACAAACAGTAAGTCACGTGGCCATGGTTTGCTATATAAAGAAGGCAGATAGGGGCATTGAGGCATTTAGTTACTGTTCGATTGAACTCTAGAATTGGCAAAACGAGTGATCTAAGCGACTTTGAGAGTGGTGTAATCGTCGGGGCCAGGCGTGTCGGCTCCAGTATCTCAGAAACGKCTGGACTCCTTTCACGCACGACAGTGTGTAGGGTTTCCCGAGAATGGTGCGACAAACAAAAACATCCAGTTAATGGCAGTCCTGTGGGTGAAAACAGCTCGTTGATGAGAAGTCAAAGGGTATGGCAAGAATTGTGATAGCTAACATGCAGGCCACAAACAGGCAAATATCGGCGCAGGACAACAGTGGTGTGCAGAGCGGCATCTCGAAACGCACAACTCATCGATCCTTGTCACGGATTGGCTACTGCAGCAGACGACCACACCGGGTTCTACTCCTATCAGCTAAAAACAAGAAGAAGCGGCTCCAATGGGCACAAGATCAGCAACACTGGACAACTGAGGAGTGGAAAAACATTGACTGGTCTGACAAATCCCGGTTCCTCTTGCGTCATGCTGATGGCAGTCAGGATTTGGCGTAAGCAGCATGAATCCATGGCCCCATTCTGCCTGGTGTCAACGGTACAGGCTGGTGGCAGTGGTGTAATGGTGTGGGGAATGTTTTCCTGTCACACGTTAGGTTCCTTGATAGTAATTGAGCAATGTTTTCATGCCACGAATAATTCAGGCTGTTATGGAGGCAAAGGTGGGACCAACCCGGTTCTAAATGGGTGTACCTAATAAACTGGCCACTGAGTGGGTAGTGTCCTTCTACAACAATCGTTTTCTACAATGGCAATGGAAAGGCAGAGCAGCATTGTTTACACGTCACATTATCTCAGCTAAATGATTCCTGTCTCTGTTTCCTGGAGGTGCCAGATCAGATCTCTGTTTCCTGGAGGTGCCAGATCAGATCTCTGTTTCCTGGAGGTGCCAGATCAGAACACTGGTCTTTTCTAAGGGGGCCTGTGACTAATTTCATGAATCGTGACAAATATAAGCAAAAGGTGTTTTCAGGAAACAAAACATTTACAAATGCAGTGCCAAATGGCAAGTGGGTTTAGTCAGCAGGTGTATAAAACCAATGCTAATGTATTCTAATAAGGCACTAAGGATATGCTAAGGTTCAGCCTACTGTAGGACCTTTACCCATCACTTTGGTATTGTTGTTCTCCTTAAAAGTTGTGTTATTTTACAAAGGTGGCGTGAAGTTGAAGTGAAGGCAAACATCTATACAGCAACAACTTGTTTTTCAGTATCATAAAAATWACATAACGCTCCTGTTAGAATGCCAAGCTGGGAGGCATATTTCACTGTCAGTCTTTTTCCGAGCTTTACCACTGTGTGAAATAATGATCAGGTTGGAAGGTGAGATACCAGTTCATTATTAAWTTCCTTCTGCAATACTTGAAGGGGAAAAAAACAAGATTTCTAGTGAAATCAAGGGAAACCATGTGTTTTTGGAACACATCACATGTGATGATATTTCACATGAAGTTTTAGATGTGGATTTTCACGTGATCACATAACCTTTCACATGTGGATTCAAATCTCCACCTGTGAAAAGTTTTCCACTTGATTCCACAGGTGAAGCCCTGCAAAAAGACAAAACATTTTTAGGATACACACACAAATAGTGCTTTTAACATAGTGTTTCCAACTTAGGGCTCCYGAGTGGTGCAGTGGTCTAAGGCACTTCATCTCAGTGCTAGAGGCATCACTACAGACCCTGGTTTAATTCCAGGCTGTATCACAACCAGCTGTGATTGGGAGTCCCATAGGGCGACGCACAATTGGCCCAGTGTTGTTAGGGTTTGGTCATCATTGTAAATAAGAATTTGTTCTTAACTGACTTGCCTAGTTAAATAAAGGTTAAAAAAAAATGTTGCCACACTTTGATATACATGACTACATTGTGTATGTTAATTTACACTGTGATTATTATTCAACATGTCCTCACCTCTGATTCTTCCTACGTCACCATGTCTGTCAATTTGTTAAAAAAATATACTCTACAAAAATAATAAAAAAATACTCTACAAAAACGATTATATTTGTCATAGTTATTCAGGRGTAACATAAAATAGACTAATATGCCCCACATTAGACAACTATACAGAAAACCCCTCATTCTGAAATAAATAAATAAAATCAATGATGAGAGAAGAGTCTTATTAATTGATAACTAAAATAGCAGTGCAGAAGACACTATTTWATGAAGTGTTGAGATGTAATTATAGGTAATTTACATCAACATTTAAGTAATTTAGCAGAAGCTCTTAGGGTTGCCTTGCTCAAGGGCACATCAACAGATTCTTCACCTAGTCGGCTCGGGAATTTGAACCAGCTAACTTTTTGGATACTGGCCCAACCCTCTTAATTGCTAGTCTATCTGATGAAAATATCATGTAGAGGAACACCACATACTTTGCAGTGCAGGAGAAAGACCAAGGTACTCTAGAAGTTGTGAGTTCAAATCCCAGGTGAGGTCATATTGAAAGGTCAGTACTAAGTGATCATGTCAGATGTCATCGTAATGTCATTTACTTAAGATTTTACCAGTTTACTTTAAAAAAAACATATAATTTAATTCCCTTACAAAAAAAAAACACATCTGAAATTTACACTTTCACATTTGAAAAACGAATTTGACCTTTCAAATACACTGACTGTACAAWAAATKAGGAACCCAAATTAAACTTTACTTGTCACATGCGTCGAATACAACAAGTGTWGAACTGACCGTGAAATGCTTACTTACAAGCCCTTAACCAACAGCGYAGTTCAAGAAGAGTTCAGAAAATATTTACCAATTAAAMTAAAGTAAAAAAATAATTKGATTAAATGGCCATTTGATTAATTGTTCGGCAGTCTTATGGCTTGGGGGTAGAAACTGTTAAGGAGCCTTTTGGTCCTAGACTTGGCGCTCAGGTAACGCTTGCCATGCGGTAGCAGAGAAAACAGTCTATGACTTGGGTGACTGGAGTCT